>NC_058131.1:713351531-713380925 GCF_016433145.1 Gracilinanus agilis
CAGGCCTAGAGACAGGAGGTCCTAGGTTCAAACCCGGCCTCAGCCACTTCCCAGCTGTGTGACCCTGGGCAAGTCACTTGACCCCCATTGCCTACCCTTACCAATCTTCCACCTATGAGACAATACACCGAAGTACAAGGGTTTAAAAAAAAAAAAAGAAAGAAAGAAATGTATGAAGCAGTAAATGATAGAGTGTAGTACTTGGAATCCTTCCTCAGACACTGACTAGCAGTGTGGCTCCTGGAAATTTACTTATTTTCATCATCTGTACAATGCAACGACATCCCAGTGATGACCAAAGGATCAAATGAGTTGATACACATCAAAGAGTTTTTCAAAACCTTAAAGTGCCATATAACTTCTATCTATTTCAATTAGTTGCAGAGAATATGGTAATTCATACTATTAGAGGCAGTTTCCTTCCTGAGAAGCCTCTCTACTCATAAAAATTCAGATTTGGTCCTCTCCCCAAATAAAGGTGTCCTTGGTTTCATGAGTAGCTTTGCTCAAATTTATTCACTGCTGCTCATGAATCACGAAGCTATTCAAACTTAGCTAATCTGGTTCTCTGACAGTGTATACACCTTGTCAGTTACAAGGTCCACCTTTGAAACCTATTGACTTTCATAGAATCCAGAATACCACAACATCTCCAAGGGGATCTCAGGATAGGACTTACATGGAGGGACTCAAGCGCCTGTGTTCCCTTTAATAAGGGAATTAGCTTCACTCTCATTTGACTAATGGAAGCTAATTTAAGTGCACAATATATACTGGAAATAATTAAGTAGCTTCTATAGATAACCTTCCAGAATTAACAAAAATAATAATGTTTTATAAATATTCAAATTCAATTTCATATATATTCTAAAATATTAATATTTGAGAACATCAGTAGACATTATCCAGGACTTTTGAGTAATTATTTGTAGTATTAATTTCAACAAGGATTATTAAATGTCTTTTATGAGAGGTAGATTATAATGGATAGAGAACGAACTCCGAAACAGGGAAACCTCACTCCAATTCTTACCTCTGACTCATACTGATTATGTGACCCTCAGCAAAACAGTAAATTTCCCATTCCATAGGTAACTACCTAAAACTTTAAATTGCTGAACAGCTGTTAATATGTTTCAACAGATGAAGTTTCTCAGTAGGAGATTCCCTACCCTCATAAAACCATAGGTCGAAGGGGGGAAAAGGTGATTTAACTTTTTAAGACAAATCACTATTAGCTGGAAGAATCAAGTAGGGTATAATGAAAGAGGTGACCATTTAACTCAACCTCATAGGTAGCAAAGTATTCTAAGTGGCTGTGGTGAGTAGTCAAAGCATTTCAGGAATAGAAGACAGATTATGCCAAGGCATGAGTAAGGTGGGGTACCATTTAGAGGAAATAGAAAATAGAATAGTGTAGTGGAGACACTGATGGGGACAAATGGAAAATCAAGTTAGACCAATGCATTGAGGGAAATGACAGTTCTAAATATATCCACAATAAACAGTGGGAGGCTTTGAAAACATAGTTTCCTCCCCCTAATTATTGAATCCTAAGTTAAGCCATCTTCTCTACAGTTGAAAATAAGTTGTTTCTATTAGTGAAAATGATAAAACACACTCAAGGACATATATCAGCCAGTCAAAACAATACTATGTATAGCGTCTACCAAATAGTTGGAGAATTTTCCATAAAAGTTAATGATTTGAAAGAGTATTTGTTTTAAATTCTGGCAGCATTTATGGACTCATTGGTTAGGAGTTATACTCATATATGTATATATACAAGTATACATATCTGGAATATATGTACATGTATATGTATATATGTGTATATATTCACATCCAATCACTGATGGAATGAAACATAAAAAAACAAGCATCGGCTGTTTATATGTTCTATGTGATAGTTGAATGTGTAAATGTATGTGTGTATGTCTGTGTTGAATGGTAGGCAATCAATATTTATTAAGTTTTTTCCTCTCTTAGTGTTTCTTACTACTTGCCAAGCACTGTACAAAGTTTCAAGGACACACAGAAAGGCAGAAATAGACCCTCTTTTCAAACAATTCATAGGCTAATAGAAGAGGCAACCTGCAAAAACAATGAATCAATGAGCTATAAACAGAATAAATTAGAGATAATCAATAGAAGGAAGATATTCAAATTAAGTGGAATCAGCAGTGCTTCTCCTGGAAGATGGCTTCTTAGCTAGGAGATGAAAGAAAACTAAAGAAAGGAGAGATGAGGAGGAAAAGCATTGTGACCATGGAAAAAGTCTGGAGTCTGAGTCAGGAGAGATGGAGTACCTTGTGTGAGGAACAAGAAGGAGTCAAGTATCACTAAACTGAGTAGTTCTTTGATGTGAATAGTAACCTGTAATAAGACTGGAAAGGTAGAAGGTCAATAGTTTGCTGTCTGTCATTCAATTAACTTTTATCAAATGCCTATTATGCTAAGTGTTAGGAATACAAAAAGAAACAGACAAAAAGAAAGACAAGAAAAGAAAATAAAGCTCCTGCCTTCAAAGAGTTCATGATGCAATGGAGGAAGCCAAAAGCAAACAAACTATATATAGGAAACATAGGAAATAATTAAATTTTAAATTATGAAGGTTTTTTAATACCTAACAAGTTTATATTAGATCCTAAAGGTGATAGGGACTACTGGAATTTATGGAATAGAGGTTGATATCTTCAAATATGTGCTTTAGAAAGATTAATTTGCCAGCTGAGTGAGGACGTAAAAGATGAGAGAAAGACTTACAGAAAGGAGGCCAAAAAGCAGGCTATTGTAATAGGCCATGTGTGAGGCAATGAGCATAAACATGACAGTGGTGGCCATGTCAGAGGAGCAAAGTGATATGTAAGAGAGATGTTGAGAAAGTAAAAGTAATTGGTCATTGTAAAAGATTGGATATAGAGAGTGAGACAGGATGCGTGGCGTGGTTTTGGATAACTACAAGGATTGTGGTATCCTCAAGTATCATAATATACCTAAGTAGATTGTGGGAAAGGCATCATTTAAAAATCTCTCAATCTTGATTTCCTCATCTGAGAAATAGGGATAATAAAAGCATATATCTCAAAAAGTTGTTCTGATAGTCAAATGTGATGAATTTTAAAATGTTTTCCACATGTCTAGGCACAGATATTTGAACTGTGATTTCATTGGCATTAGGATACCCAAGATCAAGAAACTACAATTATTAATGCAGTCCAGTACTTTCTATGCAAGTTACCATGTTAGAGAATTTCCTTGAGAACTGAAAGATGAAATGACTTATTTGATGTCATATAACAAATACATATAATAGTCAAAACTTGAACCTAGGCTATCCTGACTCTGAGGATATTTCCCTTCTCTACAAGATCATGCTGCCTTGCATATTGTAAGTTTTAAAATTAATATCCAGTGGCTCCAAAGTATGATATTTATAAGGATTTATTAAAATGCAGGGAGAGTCCTAACTCAACCTTCACCATGCTGCCTCTGGTGCCAAAAGCCCCATGACCATGCCAAAAACCCATTTTAATACAGCTTGCGAACACCAACGACCAATAGAAAAAGGTTTAAGGAATTATGGGTATGGTTAAAGGGAGTTTGAGTAATGTAGTTTAAAGGGGTACAAGGTCTTTTCAACTTTACATTCCCCCCTGTGATCCTTTGGGAGACCAATCTCCCCAATGGATCATGAAAACATAATCAAATTAAAGTTTACAATAATTTGGACATAAAAGGGAAATAAAAAGGAGAAAGAACAAAACCAATATTTGGTGCATTGAAAAAGGCCATTTAGGGGACAGTCCCCTTTCTGGCATAAAAGTGTCCATTCAAAATAAATATGTTCAACCCCGCCCCCCAAGTTCATATTCACCATATCTCGAAATTCACTCTGGATCCTCTGGTGCAGTGTGTGGTCTCTGCAGATATCCTCATGGTGCTTTCTGGATTCTGGGAGGCAGTCTTCTGTTCTAAATTAGGGTCAAATCCAAGTCCAAATTCACAGCAATAACATAGTTCCCCCCGAGGAGAATAACTTTACAATATAAAGCATTTAGAGCTACAGAAAAGATAACAATTACTAGATTTTGAAAGACCCTTAGAAACTATGGGATCATACCATCTTTATATTAGAGAGGAGGGAACTGAGACATAAGGAAATTAGATAACTTGCACGAGTTCACATAGGAATTCAATTTTAGAGGCAAAATACAAACTCCATACTGGCGTTTATTTTAATGTCCTTTCCCATGTTCCTTGACAGGTCCATATTATTAACCCACATGGTCCCATTTTGTAAGTATCCCAAGAAAAAGAACACAATCATTTAGAGAATGTACACTTACTCAGAAAAAAGTAGGGGATAAAAGAGACAGACCTTCTCAGAAAGATGACAAAAGGAGTAGAGGCTGCAATTTGTATGTTCATGAAGATCAGAAGTGGGCCCTTTCAAAGGAGCAGACATTAAGGGAAACAGAGAGGCCAGTGATGATGATGATGATAACTAATAATTAAATAGCACTTTATAGCATATAAGATACTTTACACATTATTTCATTTGATCTTCAAAATGACCCTATGAGGTAAATTCCTATTATTATCTTTACTGTCAGATGATAAGAGTGAGAGAAAGCCAGTGATTTCACCATGATTATATAGGTAGTAAGTATCTGAAGCATGACTTGAAGGCAGGCCTTCCTGAGCCTGGATATAGCCACAAATGGCTAATTTTGAAGTGGGGCAGGCATCACCAGGAAAGACCAAGATAGCAGCATGAAGCAAAGTGCAATCATATTTTAATAAGGCACAGAGGATGTAGGGGCAAACAGACACAGAGATAAATAGAAAGAAACAAAGAAAAAGAGAGACAGAAATAGAGATGAGAGTCAGGTTGAATCATATACTGGACAGAGTGTTGCACTGGGAACAGAGAATGAGATTCAATTCCTGATTTCAATACTTAGTAATTTGATAGATTTCTGGCTCTGAAAGAGTCACTTAACCATTTGGTGGGTCGGTTTTTTATCTGAGAAATGAAGGAGTAAAATTGGATGGCTTCTAAGATCTCTTCCAGTCCTAAGCCCATGATTCTAATATCCACTTTTTTCTGCAGTTTAGAATGAAGGGGGATAATACAAAATAAGGCTGGAATTGCTGGTGTAGCTAAGTGATAAAGTGATTAGATCATGAGGCCTGGTTTCAGGAAGACCTGAGTTCAAATTTGGCTTCAGACATTTACTTTGTGACCTTGGACGCTACTCAACTCTGTTTGTCTCAGTTTCCACATTTGTAAAAGGAGCTTGAGAAAGGAATTCAAAACTACTCCAATATCTTTGCCAAGAAAACTCCAAATGGGGTCATGAAGAGTTGGATATGACTGAACTGACTAAACAAGAAAATGTTGGATGGTACTAGATTATTTGCAATCCTGCATGCCAAGCATATCAGTTCAAGCTGTTCCTTGGATGTAAAGCTAGTTTTCCATTTACCAGATTCATTGTCATTAAGTTTTGTTCTCGATTTTCCTGTTAGAAAATGTTATAAAACTTTCAGGAAGTATTTTTACTGCTTACTCCCTTAGGAAACAACTACAAATTGCATGTCAGAGTCTTCAATGTTTTGTAAATCCTAAGAACTCTAATGAATGTGCTTCTGGTCCACATTTTTGGAATAATTATATGTAGAAATTTCAAGAATGTATCTACTAGGATTGCCTACTGAAGGTTAAAAATGTATATTACATGTTTATTGTTTAGACATCCCAGGCACCACTCAAATGCAAGATTAGTGCTGTGAGTTTCCAGAGGTCATAAGAAGGGACGAAGAGTAATGCATATTTTACTGAAATTCTTGTGCATAATAGAGGAAAGTCTATTTTAAGCTGTCAGAGATGATTGCACAATTTGGGAAGAGCAGTAAATATGTGTTGGCCGGTGTGGCATCTGGAATAACACAGAATAATGAGGAGGGCACCAGGAAAATGTCTATTCAATTATTAGCCATTCCCAGAATACAGTGTTGTTTTTTCCTGCTTCTGATAGATAGTTGTCTTCCTTCTTAAAAGCATGATGTATTTGATTTTACAATTGAAGGAACTTTGGCAACCACCTAGTTCAGATTTCTTGTTTAAACAATGAAGAAACTGAGTCCCGGATAAGTTAAGTGACCTGCCTAAGATCATATTGTGTGTAACCACTAACAGTGGCAATGGTAGTAAAGTGGATGGAGTTTTAGACCTGGAGTCAAAAAACACTAGTTAAAATTCAGCCTTAGACCTTACTAGCTATGTGACCCAGAAAAAGCCACAAGATCTTGTTTCTCTCAGTGTCCTCATCTATAAAATGAGCTAGAGAAGGAAATGTCAAACTACTTAAGTATCCTATGCAAAGAAAACCCCAAATGGAGTCATGAGGAGTAGGACACAACTGAAATGACTGAACAACCAGAACAAAGCAACAGAGAGGTGAAATGTAAACCCAGGTCCTCAAATCCCAAATTGGGTGCTCATTCCCAACCTTTGCATCACTTAGTGTATTTCACATTTCCCATGTTTTTGTTTCTTTTGCATGTATAAGAAATCATTTTCTTTCTATTTTTGACCTAAACTTCAAATCAGTTGTACTTCAGAGTTCAGAGGGAAAAAATGGGAATGTGAGAACATCTGAATACGCTTTCTTGAGAATCTGGGGACCCATGGGAAATAAATACTCAGCTATACTTTGTAATATGTACTATAAAGTTTTACATCTAATTACCAAAGCATCTCATAGTCAGAAAATAAAAGGGTGGAGAAACAAAAGATTGAGGTTTAACTTTCCTGATGTAAACTAAATCAACAAAATATGGGGTTATTAAAAGGAAAAAAAAATGAAACAAGAACAAGTGTCTATACAAGATGGGGCAGGTGTATCACTGTACTCTGGGGGTGTCTTTCCATCATTCCTACCCTTAAGCTTGGAAGTAATCCTCTTTTTCAGGCTTGGCTGGCAAACCTGTTCATTGTACACAGAATAATAGCTCAGAATGTTTAGTTATCTAGAATTAGGGATTTGTCTCTTCATCTTTTTTTCCCCTAAATAGAAGATGTCTCAATATGACTTCCTTGCTAGTACCATCTCTCTGGGATTGCCCTTTCTCTCTTCAGCATATATCTTATATATACCTAGTTCTTATATGTACCCTTTAGAATGTGAGCTTCTCACAGGCAAGAACCAATATTATTTGGTTGGGTTTTATTTTTCACTCCTTGTATTCTCAGTGGTTAATATACTTCCTTTCACATACCAAGCACTTAATAAAAGTTTGTTTATTGCCTAAGTGACTTATCGATCTATATTCATATAGGGATTTTTCCTCATTGTTTTCCTACACTAATAAAATGGCAGCTCTAACCTACTCCACCAAAAAAAGCAGTTTTTTTAAACAAAGTTACAGTTTTCAAGGAATGCTGTTATATTGACATGTGCAATGGATAACATTTCTTAAAAAGAGAAAAACATGGCAAGAGCTCAGAAACCCCAAGTGTGGGTTATTCATCTCAAAGAAGGGATAGGATCCATATGAGAGGCTTCCTAGATGTAAAGGGAGAAGTTAGAAAATGGTAATGCCTGATATGAAACTAGCATGAATCAGTATGGAACAACTAAAGAAAGATACTGGCAAAAGACAACAACAACAAACAAAAACAAACAAATAAAACCAAACGACAACTCCTGTCTTGAAAATAAATTTTGTCAGTGATTGGTTGAAGAAATTCCTATATGCCACTGGATTTCTTAAAGACTCTGCCAACCCAAATAATGTTAAATAAAAAATAATTCAAATACAGTTTTGTTTTGATTGCTTATTATATGCTATGCCCTGGGGATACAAAGACAAATTAAATTGTTCCTGTCCTCTACATGCTTACTTAAAGAACTGTGATAGTAAACCCTATGGCATATAGTACCCTCTCTGTGGATATGTGAACTGTTGCCTACCAGAATTCATTACTAGAAAGGTAGAGGGACTCAGAGGAGTTGCTCCCTTCCCCTGCTATACCATGCTGAGGACATTTCTTCACTTCCCCCCATTCTTTTTGGGAGCACTTCACATTGGGCAGAACTGGGAGGGGAGTAGAGAGCTGGAGCCACTCTCTTCCCCCTCTCCACAAATGTCCTCACTTCACCCTTCTCTCTTCCCCACAGTCCAATGGAAACATTTCCTCCCTTGTCTGGGGTAAAGGAGGGAGTATGGCATGTGATCCCTGGGGAAGGGGCACAGCACAGAATCTCTAAAATGTTTACCATCACTGTTATAGAACAACTATGTGGTGGAGTGCACAGAGGGAAAAATCTTGAAGTCAAGAAGACATTAAGTAAATGTAAAATTATATAAAACAAATATAAATTATTTTTAATCATGTCTAAGTACAAGGGGGCCAGTGGAGAAAAATTAATAAACAATTATTAAGATAATGATGGAAGAATCACCACAAGTCTTTGTTAGTAATAATCACTTAAGCTGGATCTGTAGGAGAACAAGGATTTGACATTTTTGGCTTCATTAGCAGCTATGGACAAGTGGAGGTATAAGAGGTACCATCTTGCCAAGAATGGTTGAAAAACTAAAGAGTTGAAATTTATCAAAATTTAATTGGAGGGGCAGCTGGGTAGCTCAGTGGAGTGAGAGTCAGGCCTAGAGACAGGAGGTCCTAGGTTCAAACCTGGCCTCAGCCACTTTCCAGCTGTGTGACCCTGGGCAAGTCATTTGACCCCCATTGCCCACCCTTACCAATCTTCCACCTATGAGACAATACACCGAAGTACAAGGGTTTAAAAAAAAAAAGAAAAAATTTAATTGGAACTGTCCATAAAAAGGTCATTATATGATCTTATCTGGAACTTATTTAGTGGTCTCAAATATTATATAAAGAACTTAGCATAATTTTTCACAATCCTATGAACTAAATATTATTATCTGCATTTTATAAATGAAAAAATTGAGGCTCAGAAATGTTAAGTGCTTGTTCATGGTCAAAAAACTAGTAAACCCCAAACTTATTATCTGAACCCTGTACTCCCTTGACATATGAGTCAGTTCTCTTCACCTTATCTCATCTATCTGTATCTAGGAGATGGAAACATTATAGTTATTTATATATTTATTTTTTGGAAATGAGGAACAAAGGTAAGTTTAAAAATTTTATTAAGTGTCTGCTCAAAAGGAATTTATGAAAAATACTATTTAGCCAAACTTCTGGATGCTTTAAGAAGTGTCTTTTCATTAGATGACTATAGGATCAGTCATTTTGTTATTTTAAAACCAAGCAAGAGTTAGAAAAATTACAAAATGTAAAATAAATGATTTTGATTATATTAAATTAAAAAGCTTTTGTACAAACAAAAACAATGCAACCAAAATCAGAAGGGAAACAAAAAATTGGGAAAAAATCTTTATAACAAAAAACTCTGACAGGGGTTTAATTACTCAAATATACAAGGAGTTAAATCAATTGTATAAAAAATCAAGCCATTCCCCAATTGATAAATTTGCAAGGCACATGAATAGGCAATTTTCAGATAAAGAAATCAAAACTATCAATAAGTACCTGAGAAAGTGTTCTAAATCTCTAATAATCAGAGAAATGCAAATCAAAACAACTCTGAGGTATCACCTCACACCTAGCAGATTGGCTAACATGAGAGAAGGGGATAGTAATGAATGTTGGAGGGGATGTGGCAAAATTTCGGATATTAATGCATTATTGGTCGAGTTGTGAACTAATCCAACCATTCTGGATGGCAATTTGGAACTATGCTCAAAGGGCTATAAAAGAATACCTGCTCTTTGATCCAGCCATACCATTGTTGGGTTTGTACCTCAAAGAGATCATAGATAAACAGACTTGTACAAAAATATTTATAGCCGTGCTTTTTGTGGTGGCAAAAAACTGGAAAATAAGGGTATGCCCTTCAATTGGGAAATGGCTGAACAAATTGTGGTATATGCTGGTGATGGAATACTATTGTGCTCAAAGGAATAATAAGCTGGAGGAATTCCATGTGAACTGGAAAGACCTCCAGGAATTGATGCAGAGCGAAAGGAGCAGAGCCAGAAGAACATTGTACACAGAGACCAATACACTGGGTTAAAATAGAATGTAATGGATTTCTGTAGGAGCAGCAATGCAAAGACCCATGACAATTCTGAGGGATATAGGAAAAGAATGCTACCCACATTCAGAGGAAGAATGGCAGGAGTGGAAACACAGAAGAAAAACAACTGCTTAAACACATGGGTTGAGGCAGATATGATTGGGGATGTAGAATCAAAACCACCACACCAATGCAACTATCAACAATTTGGAAATAAGTCTTGATCAATGACACATGTTAAAACCAGTGGAAATGTGCATTGACTATGGGGGGTAGGTCGGGGAGTCAATGGGGGAAGTAAGAGCATGAATCATGTAACCAGGTTAACTTTTCTAAAGAATAAAAAATCATTAAATGTTAAAAAAATAAAAATAAATTAAAAAGTAAGCTAATCAGCTTTTTAGTGAGGCAAAACAGTAGGTGTTCCATCAATTGAATAGATCATTTCTAGTAATTGAGAAGATATGTAGCTAAAGGAGAAGAACCCAGATTTTGAGAATATTTACTCTTCACTCTCTTTCTTCTCTTCTAAAAAGCTCTGGTATGGGGACGTTTTCTCTTTGTGGAGCAATAGCATGACACTATGCAATTAAATGACTTGCCATTAGGAAAGGTCACAGACAACAGAGAGTAGACCAAGGAAATCTATCTATGGAGTCAAGGTAAGGTGTGGAAAAATACAGTACTTGAAAACTCATTGGAATAAACAAAGAATGAGTTTCAAATTTTATTGCATTTATAAGAAATGGATGAATGCTAACTAAATTTGGATAGAAAGAACATTATTCAGTTTCCTTTGTTTCCTCTATTTGCTTTCCTAAGGCTTCATTAAATCTCAGATACCAGCAGAGAACTACTTCAACAATACACATGGCAATTCCAGACACTGGAATGGTAAGTTTTCTTCTATTGTAAATAAATAGATGGTCATTTATGTTTTGGCATTGGCAATTGTGAATTTGTTATCCTCCCCTAATAACCCTAACTTCATCCTCTAGATAAAATAATATAACACATCCCCAAACCGCAAAATTGTGGACCATCAATAAGATTCTAAATTATTATGAAATGAAATCTTTTTGAGATAACTTATAACTTAGCTTTGGACTTTTTATCTCTAAGGTTCTGAACAACTTCTGGTATATAGTAGGTGATTAATAATTGTTTGATTAAGTAGTAAATAGTAAATATAGTGTCATAATATAATGCATTTAGAATACCATTCCACTGTCTCTCCTGCCTACCTTAATTAAAATCCTTTACACTTTAGTCAAACTGAGTGTCAGCTTATTATCCAAAACTGTGCACTCAGACTTTCAAGGTTTTAACTGCTCGAGTCAATTTAAAGATTTTGATTTTTTAAAAATGAACTCACCTCATGATCCAAATTGGATTGGCCATGCTGTCCATGTGTTACTGACAGTTTACATTTCAGTAACAACCTTTGAATAACTTCTTCCTGCTATAGGTAAACCCATTATAAAACACATTTATTCAGCAAAATTTATACTTATTCCAAATTCTATAACAGTGAATATAGATTCCTTTTCCCACTGGCACCAAGTAATATCTGGAACCCTCTCAATTTATCTGATAATTGTCCTTTCTCAGTATTGTAGTATATACTCTAAATACATTTTATTATTTAACACCCCCACACACAAAAAATCAAAACCTGCTGAGCATTCATTCAAAAATAATTTCTTGAAGTCATTCTGTGTGTCAGATGTTATGTTAGTTTCTAAGGTACAATGATTTTTTTTTAAATAAGGGATGTTCTCATGGAGGTTACATTCCATTAGAATGACTTTTCACAATGAAATCAGAACAGAAAAGTGAGAAAGTTTTTTCCCCCCTTGGAAAACAATATGAAACATATGTGGTTCAATTAAATTGAAAAAGAAGTGAAGAAGAGGGCAAGAGAGAGATATGGAAATTTTGAGGTCATTCCTGGGAAAGTCACCAATAGGTAAAGAAGTCTAGTTATGGGAGGAACTCAACTCAGCTTATGATGGGGAGGAACCAGACATCTGCTTTATATCCCAAATAATTTTTCTTTGTAAGTATCTGGGGAAATTCTTCTCAGTGTTCTTTAGTTTTTGGAGGTTGGGAAATTAATTCCTAATATGCTCTTATGATTATATCTCTGATTAAAACCAGTGAAATTTAGCATTATTAGTATTAATATTAGAATTAATTTTAGTAGTATTAGAGTCTTCACAGTGTAATAGATACTCAAAGTCTTCAAAACTTGGAATCAAAGCCATTTTCCTGAAATATATAGGCTCTGTAAGCCTATGTTTTAACCCTGCTCTGAGGGCAATTATCACCTCTAATATTAAAATGTTCCCCCCAAAAAAAGTGTTGACCTGCATTGGTAAAGTAAGTTTTTTCCAACAAGGAGTTCTTTATATCAATTTAATTTTCAAGTATAAGTACTTATCCTCATTAGAAGTACCATGGTTGTGAGGCATCATACACCATACACAGTGTACTCAATTTGTAATCAAAGAACTTGAATTTTCTTGCCAAATCTTCCCCTTCCACTTTGAGGAAATTTACTTAATATTGTTGTGTCAAAGTCTCCTCATCTATAAAAAGAGTGATTTAAAAATAAATAAATGAATGACTTCCAAAATCTTTCCCAGTTCTAAATCTATTCATCTACCCTGGGGGGTGGGGGATAGAGAGTAAGAACATGAATCATGGAATCATGGAAAATTTTTTTCTAAAAAATAAAAAATAAACTATTCATCGATAGCAGTGATGAGCAAACTACGGCCTTCAGGCCAGATGCAACCCCCTATAAAATATTCTATCTGGCAGCATGACATTATTCCTAATCTGATGAATATAATGAGTAAGATAAAATACAATGAAACTTTGAAAGAGTTGCCTTAGAAACAGACTGACAGATGAGCATTTCCTTTCCTTTGGCCCTCTCTTTAAAAAGTTTGCCCACCACTGGTATATAGTATTAATGTTAATCAAGTATTATGAATCAAATTTGCCTCTTTTTTGAGACACAAAGGTGATGTCTTAGGTGGTTACTTGTGTCTTCAGTTGTTATCCTTGTTTGTTTTAAATACCTTTTCACTGATAGATTTTAGATATATCACATATTCCTTTGAGACTGGGGAGGGGAAGGGAGGAAATGAATCACTTTCACACCATGAATTGTGGTTCTTTGCTTCATGGCCCATCTTGATCTTTATTTCCTCTCTTTCCCCCTCCATTTAGATTATTCAGCACACAATTTCTTCTATCTCATAGCTTTCCTTTGCAAATATTCCCTGGGGATCTCATAGTTTGCTTAGTGCTCTGCCTAATACTAAGCAAACACACATGAAGCATCTATCTTCGATTAAGTAAGGGATCAGTGTTCAAATATGCGTCCTGTGTCCAGAATTGGGTCCTTTACAGAGCCACTGAATTAACACCATTCACTCCCACATAGTGCAGAGTGAAATGTGGGCTGTGTCTACACATGCAAAGCCAAGTGGAGAATTTTGGCCTTATTCTAGAGAATTTGGGAGGTGGGGGGAATTCATTTGTCTCTCCAGACATATTGGCTGAAATTACATTTGTTTTGTTTTTCACTACTGCTTTTCTGTAACCAACGTGCCTTGTGTCACATGGAACCAGTTTATATGTGCAACACTGTGATGTGATTCAAATGCAGGTAAAGTGATGGAGGCTTGGCAGACAACTCTGCAGTGGGCTTCCCTATCCTCCCAGAATGATGAAGGGATTCTGTGGCCCTACAGGTTGAATGACACCAAAATGAAATAAAAAAGAACTGAATGCAATCATCATAAAGCAGTTCCCTAAACAAGAGAATATTTATCAATTCCTGGGCTCTAAGGAATAGGAATAATGTTACTATATGACTTGTGTATGTGCACATGTATGCACACACAGAGAAACAAACCAAAATAGAACATTTAAGCAAAAGCAGCTTGGTGTAATGGGCCAGCCTCCATATTGGCAAAAGTTCAGTTCAGGTCCCACCTCTGCAGAATGTGCTAAAGGCTTTATAGTTGGTACTATGAAAAAGAAATAAAATATTTTCACAACATACTTTTAAAATTAATCATCATTAATAAAAAATTCCATCACTTTCTAAAACTAGACAATCAACCAAACTATAAATCAGGCCAGGTTTTTATTATATACAGGTTTCTGAGGTCAAAAGGCTCACACTGATAACAATCAGCTCAAATATACTAGTGCACCTCCATCACAGGCTACTTTTATGAATTTGTCCTTTAACCAATTATTATTCAAATAACTTTTTTTAAAAGATGTTAAGTTTTAGATAAATCATCACTCTACCAATAGAAGAAGTTTCCTCACCAGGAGGATCCCTTTATCAGTAAAATCACAGGCCAATTCTAAAAGAGAAAAACTAGTTGTCAAGATTATTGGACCATTAGAATTTCTGTCCTTTTTCAAATCCATTTTCCACACATCTGTCAAAGTGATATGCATTAAGAACAAATCAAAGCTTGTTGCTGTCCTGTTGAAGAATGTCATTGGCATCTTATAGGTTCTAGTGTAAGATATGAACTTCTTTCATTGCCATTTTAAAAATTCTTTCACAATCTAGCTTTTTTTTTTTTTTCGGCTATATTCTAGGCCAGTGATGGCGAACTTATGGCATGGGTGCCAAAAGTTGTTATACAGAGGACTCTCTGTGAATATGGCTTCCCTTATCCTCCCTCTCTCCCTGCCAGAGTTCATTGATAGAAAGGCAGAGAGAGCCAAGAAGAGATGCTCCCCTCCTCCTCTCCACTGTACCTGAGCACATTTTTCCGCATAACCTGACTCTCTGCCTAGCAGCCCAGTGGGAGCACACAGAGAGTAAAGTGGGCAGCTCACAGATAGCAGAGCTTCCCCTCTCCACACTCACTGAAGATATTCTTCACTTCATCCACTCCTCCACCCAGAAGCCCAATGGGAGCACTTTCTCTCCTGTCCCCCACATGGAATAAGGAGGAGTACTGCACAAGGTCTGGGGGATGTGATGGGGGTGTTGTCCAAAATTCCATCTCTAAAAGGGTTGCCATCACTGTTCTAGACAGTTTTCACAATTATACCTCTTGTGGGATCAATGTCCCATGCAAATTGTTTGAATTTTTGTCCCCCTTTAACTGACATTCATGTCTGCTTTATATTCTTTTTTACCAGCATTTCCAGGTGCCTGGAATTTTTTTCTCTCCTCACATATTCCTTCTAGAATACCTTTATTCGTTGAAGTCTCAGTTGAACTACCCACTTTAATAATCTGAATCTGACCACTATTGTTTTAACGGACAGTATCCATTCTATCTATTTGTCTATATTATTATATAGACTTAATGGTGTAGATATTGTCACCTTTATCCCAGTTAGATTTAAACTCCTTGAAAGAAGGTATTGTTTCCCTTCCTCTTCTCCAACTCATAGCCAAACTCCTAAAAATTCCTATTTTTTTCTTCTTATTATTATTCCCCTTCCTCTTTTCTTATTCACTTGTTTATTTCTATGTATTTAAAAATTACTTCATTAAAATTAAATTATCACTTTCCTTCTCAATGATTTTTTTCTATTCTACCAATGAATTATTTGAAAAATATTTTTTAATGTGATAGCTTTGCAACATGCAAAGTCCCAATATGCGCGCATGCGCACACACACACACACACACACACACACATATATATATATGCACACATATGTATGGCTGTATATAATTCTTATAATGAATATTGCCTTCCTTTTTCTTGTTTTCCCACTGACACTAAGCAATGTCTGTAGACCTCTTAATTCATCCAATAATTATCCTTTCTCATTATTATACCATATTGTTTTCAAATTACGGTTTCTATCCATTCTACAAGGTTCATAAACTCAATATTCTCCATAAGTCTTTTCTCTCTCTCTTTCCATATGTCCAGTCACTATCTAGATCTTACTATTAACTCAACATCTTTTCCATTGGACCTTATCTCTTTACTTGCACATAACACCTTTCATTGTTCTTTAATTATCTTTGTTTCTTGATTATTAGAATAGCCTCCAAACTGGAATCCCTACCTCAAATCTCTCACAACTCTCCTCCACTATGCGCATTGCTAATAAAGTTATTTTCCATAATCAATGATATGGAAATAGCAATCTCATACTTAATAAGCATCATTGACTCACTATTATTTGCAAGATAAAATATAAACTCTGCTGTTTTTATTTTATTTTTTACAAACTTCTTTCTAGCCTTGTATAATATTATTCCCCTCTCCACATTCTCTTACTCAGCCAAATTGATGTTCTCTCTTTTCTCTCACTTGATACTCTATCATCTTGGACCGGTTATCACAATATGCTAGTGTTAACCTGTAACTTCGCTGGGAATATCCAATACAACTCACATGAAGGTGCACTGGAGGGGCTTCTGGATCATGTCTGGTTTTCCTGACTAGAAGTTTTCTGTCTTCCCTATTACATGAGTTAAATTGAGATAAACTCTTTTGATTTGTTGCCTTCATCTTTGAAATTAGAAATACTGAACCAGTTGCTATTCTTCCATCATTCCTCTTAGTACTTTTTTTTCTCACTCTTTTCTCTTTTCTTCTTCTTACTATATGGAACTGAATCAGTGAGAGAAGAAAGACTTCCTCCTCCTTCTCTTTCTCTTTTCCCTATGTACCAAAGGACCCTGGGAAACAGCTGAAAAAAACTGGCATTCAAGTGTCAAGGAGCATGATGGTCTGTATTGCTTTCTCACACACTCTCTCCTTACCTCCCTTTTGAAGAATTCCCTTTTCCTATTAATATACAGCTTAGACAGCATCTTCCACATAAAATTTTTTCATCTTGCATTTCTGTATGTGTATAGGCATGTATATATGCACATGGTACATGTACATATACAGATAAATGCATGACATATATGTAAGCATGCACATATTATATAAACACATATACATATGTTTATATATATTATACACTATATATTTGTGTGTATGTGTAAATATATACATATATATGTATCGTGTGCATATGTGTGTGTATCAAGGCTTTGGTGCCTCCTCAGATCACTTGAAATGAAGGCTTGATTTTCCTACAGCATGAATGCCTTAATCTTAGGCATTCTGGGCATGCCTCATAGTTTGGTTGGATTAATTTATGATTCTCCTCATTACAATGGAAATCCTGACTAGTAATGACATTTTCATTCTTTTAAATGTCATCCCTAGTGAATGTCATGAGGTCTAGTTTGTAATAGGTTCTTCATAAATGCTCATTGATTGATTATTTATTTATTTGTACATATTACATTTGCATGTACTTTTCCAATATAACCATAACTTTCTTATGGGCAGAGATTGTTTCATCTTTGTCCTTGTATTACAAGCACCCGATATATTGTTGGAATCACACTTGTCCATTGTATGTTTGACACAGAGAAAACATAGCCAGGGAATCACAAACAGATGTTTAAAAGGTTAAGGATTGATTGAGAATTTTTTAAAAATTCCTTGTCTTAAGAAGGAAGAAATAATAGCCAGTGGATTGAAAGACCAAAGAAGTTGATTTAACATCACTATGAAAGGGGCAGCTAGTAGAAAGAGCACCAGGCTTAGAGTCTGATGAGAATGGATTCAAATTTGGCCTCACACACTTCCTAGGCATGTGACCCTGGGCAAGTCACTAAACCCCAGTTGCCTAGCCCTTGCAGCTTATTTATCTTAGAATTGATTCTTACAGAAGGTAAGGGTTTTTAAGAAGTCACTATGAGGATGAACCTCCTAGTCATCAGTTATACAAAATGGGATGTGCTATCTCAATAGATAGCAAATTCTTTTTATTGGAAGTAATAAAAAGGAGGTAGGATAACTACTTGTCCAGGAAGATAAAGATGTTCATGTTTAGGTGAGAATGGGAATGACTTCTGAGATGTCTTCTAATTCTTGAGATGTGATGGTTCTCTCATTAGAGCAGTTGCAAACTAATCAAGTGCATGAGAAATCAGTTCCTCACTCCTAAAGTTAGCATTTTCCCCTTCAAATCCATGCTAGGGGGGAAAAATATATGAGTTGTCATGACAACTGGATAGGAAATATACCCAATGGATTTTTTTTGAAACCAGTATAGCACAACAGAGGTTGTCACTGGTTCCCAAAATTTAAACAAACAAACAGAAACATTTTTGCTTACAATATTCAGGCTTTTACAAACTGATATTTTTTTTTCTGATTTCTTATCTAGTGCTGTTAAAGAAATATTTCCTTTTCAACCATTTTAAGACAATTTTGTAAGTCTAATTCAATGACACATTTTGCTTGTATCAAGGCAAAAGAATAAAACTGATATTTTAAAATATAATATTTGCTATAGCATCAACCTGCTGAAAATATTATTTTCAATGGAAAGCACAGGAAAATAATGAATATTTAGATATGACAAATAAATTATGAAAATGATTTTAAAATTAGAGAAGTTAAAGTTGTAACTAGTGTATTGAAGTGGGCTGGGCTTAGAATCTGGACCTCTCAGGTTTGAATTCTTCTCTGTTACTAACTTTTTGCCCATCAATAAGCCACTTTGCCTTACTCAAGATGTTTCCTCATTAAAAAAAGTAATAAGAATACTCACAATTGGTTTTTAATGGTGAATTTAATGCATATATATATATAAATAATATGTAATGTTTTGCAACCTTTAAGTACTATCCAAATGTAAGAAGTACTGTCAGTAACAGTAGAGTAAAGCTATAGCACACAATCCTTAGAGGTACCTTCAGTCCCATTTCACAGATAAAGAAACACTCTTATCAAGGCAAAATGATTTGCTCAACATTTTATAGTAAAAATCTATAAGAACCTTTCAACATTAAAAATGAATGTCACACAAACAACAACAAACACATGTTAATTTCATTCCTTTTTTCATTATTATTGATTCAAGCAAATCACTAACCAGCTTCATTGCCATGCCCTTAAACCACTGGAACCCTCAGTAAATGAAAAATGAAGGGCTTCTACAAGCAGCACTACCCTGTGAGACATGAAAGCTGAAATCAAGTAATCTTCTTGTTAAATATTTACAGCATGCTCCCTAAAAAGTGAAACATGTATTGACATTTCAATTTATCATTTTCACTAAGCTGACCACCTGGAAAATAATAATATTTATGCCATAAATAAGTACTCATCCAGAAAAGTAAATTAAAATTATTGAATTAATAACATAATACATATTGAATGCCAATATTACCACTAAATAAATTCCCTACTGCTCATGCAGGTTTTTTTTTTAATTTTCAATGGATGGTAAGGAGGAAGAAATAAGCCATAAGCTAAATAAGATCTGTAGCTCACCTCCATCACTTGAGTAGATTCCTACCTCTCTTGACCTCATTTTATTCATTAATAAAACAAAGGAGATAAACTAGAGGTTATAAGTTAAATAATTCTTTGCCTCTAATGATTTTGGTTTGCCTGGACTTGCTGGGTTTCCATTACAACTGTTGCCCTCTTCTCATTTTAAGGAATTTGATGTTGGCCAAGACAACTCTTCCTAGAATAAATGAGACTTTGTTTTGTGGATAGCAGCTTTCCCGAATACATTATTTACATAGTTTTGACTATCCCTTAAATGAAAAAGAGCATTTTTTTAAATTAGGGAGAAGCTAATAAAATATGCAGACAATTAAACCTAAGGAAAAATGTTGCTCTAATTAAATGAGTCCAGCTGTTTAAAAAAATACCATGTGGTAGGGAGTGATATTTAGGTAGAAAGCTAGAGCTTGGAGGCATATTCTCCCTCAAGGTATTTTTTTAATCCACTAAAGTTCTCCTCTACTAACTCATAATGATATGAGAATGACCTTGAAGACTATGCCAAGACCAAAAGCTTTTGCAATTCCCACCAAGCGAAAAAAGCTTCTGATATGAGCTTGATGTTCTACTTGATGTCTGTTGTGTGAAGAAAAGCCTTACTTTCTGGGAAGCTTCTCATCAGGTGAGCAAAAAGATGATGAATTTTTGAACATAGTACATTTTCAAAACCATATTAAAAAATGTTATAATTTGTACTCCAGGAAGAATTCACCATTCCAGTGAAGTCATGGATCCTTGACCTATGGAAGAAAGACCTGGCTTTCACTGTTCTTATAATTTATACTCAGCACACATTCCATAATTCAATTAGTAATAATTATATAATAATTAATAATAACATAATTAATAATAATATAATTATACAACAATGCATAATTATTATAATAATATCTTATACCCCAGAAGTAGGAAGATAGTTGATATAATGGATAGAGCACTGGGCTTTAAAAAAGATGTTTTATTTTCCTTTTTTTCTTTCTGTTTTTTTTTAATCAGAAAGACATTTGCATGAATGTAAATATGGCCTCAGACATTTAGCTGTAGGATTCAGAGCAAGTCACTTAACCTTACTTACCTCAGTTTCCCCTTCTGTATAATGAACTGGAGAAGGGAATAGCAAACCATTCTAATATCTTTGCCAAGAAAACCTCAAATGGTGTCACAAATAGTCAGAATTCAAATGACTGAACAAAAGTATCTCAGAAACCAATTGTTGCTGGAGGTAGAAAGGAAAGTATAAAGTAAACTACATTCTACTGGAGAGATGCAACATGAACATCAGAAACTCAATACTGAATAATTACATTTGCTGTGAACTATGATCTCATTGGTGTAAGATTCTCTCAAATAGGAATTATTTCATTTAATAGAGAACAGAACTTTCTTTGCAGTCTATCATTTCAGCAAAGTGTCCACGATGCCCTTTGGGAGGTAACTTCCCCAGGCTTATGTAACTGGTATGAGTGAGAGCTAGCTTTGAATCCAGTTGTCCATGACTCTTCTTGTTATTTATCTTTACCCTTCATCCTTCTCTTACTTAAAGGATTAGCATATTATTCTGCTTCTTTGTTCTTCTGAGTATATTGCTTCATCATAGCAATGTATCTATGCTTCTACTGAAAAACACATGGAGTCATCAGATGCTGAATATTAGAAACCTTGTTAGTGAATTTCTTAGCTTTCTTGTTGAAGGTCTTTCTTACAACTCACTCCTGAACATCATCTTCTTTGGAAAAGTTGAAAAGTTTACAGATTCTGCTAGCTCCCTCGGGCCCCAGGCAACAAGACACAATCATATCTGTCAGTGTTAGTATACCTGCCTCACTCTTCTTCACAATAACCAAGTCAAGGACACTGAGATTGGCATCCACAATATAACCTCTTACAGGTTTATGTTTTCTTTCTCCAGTACTTCTACAACAATAACAAGAAGGGCCCTTACTGAGCAGCAAGCAGATGTATCCATTAGCCAAAGCACTCTGTTTCATTGGGGAAACTTTATTTGTCATTTATTCCTTCAAAGAATAAAATGTTTGGAAAAGGTTTAAAGACCTCTTTGCCTAAGGGGAGGGGGTGTTCCTAATCAGTAGAGAAAAGATAGTATATAGACCAATGGATTATATATTCTCTCTTTCTTGTTATCTTTATGATTAAAATATCTTTCTTCTAGTTAATATAAATTGTTCATTATGAAGTTAAAGACCATTTTACCCTCTTCGATATTTAGAAGCACTGAAGTATACTACATTGACATTCTCAGTTAAATCAACTCATTATGTACTTTAATGTCATTGTTGGTATCTAGTCATATTTTCTACTAATTAAATGTTCCTAATTCCTTTAACCTTTCCCCTTAGAGTATGCTGGCTAATATTTTTACCTGCTCCATAGATGTTGTATATAAAACAAACAGGTGAAACATTTAAACAAGAAAGTACTACAGTGCTGCAAAATCTGTTTTTATCTATTCCTGCCCTCAAAATTATGGTAGTCTGTAATTATGGACACTAAGGTATAAACAAATATTTGGAGGGAACCAAAGAAAATAAAATTAAAAACTAACATTTTTTCAGTGTCCAGATAGTCAAATATCTAGTAAATGTCAATGAGGGAATTTGAACCCAGGTTTCATTACATTTCAAGAGTTTTTTTTTTTCCTTCTGTCACCCTACCCCAATAAGTTGCAGAATTCAGTCTAAAACCCAAGTCTTCTTACTCTAACTCTAATACTCATTGGACTCCACCACATTTGCCAAATACATTAAGTGCCTATGTAAATAACACTGGATGAGGAAATCCAGTGATCTTAGTTACCATCCTTTCTCTACTCAGATCTGACTAAAAGCTTATGGACAAATCATTTAATCAATCCAGGCTTCATCATGTTACATCAGTAAAACATGAAAATTAGATAAGCTGATTGCTAAGTCTTCTGTCAACTTTCTCAGTCTGTGAGCTTCTCCCATGAGTTTCCATGACACTTACTAAAAATATTCATGCCATATTGCTATTTAACTAGATTTTTAAAGATTGAGGCAACTTGGGATGGAGAAAAGGTCACATAGTGCATCCAAAGCAATTTCTCTAGAAATAAATTTAACTAAAAACATAAATATGAAGGATAGATTATCTTATTTCCTCTTTTTCAGACATTTCTGTGACTTGATGATGAGCTCATTAAAATAGACATCTTTTTCATTTTTATTGTTCACTTGATTTTAATTTATTTTACATTATTAATTGGCCTTAATATTTTGAGCATAAAGTGAAAAGATCAAAAAATTTTCTGGTTAATTTGAGTAACCAATACTAAGGTCAAAATTAACTATTTCAATCAGTCAGTCGTTAAGAATCTATTAAGTACCTACTAAGAGTCCATCATCATGCTAAGCACCAAGGATATAAAAAGAGGTAAATGATATCCCACCCTACCCCTTGAGAAGCTCAAAAAATTGGGAGGGGGAGGTAAACCGGCAAATATGTGCAACTATCCTATGTTGTTTGTATATGCGTGTGTGTATTGCATTTAGCAAAGTTATATACAGAATAAATTGATTTTTAAGGGAAGTAACTAGAATTAAGAGGAGAATAGGAAAGATTTCCTTTAGAAGACAATATTTTAGTTGAGACTTGAAAGAAGCCAGGGAAGTCAGATAGCTTAGATGAGGAAAGCTACTATTCTAGGCCTTAGAAAGAGACAGAGAAAATTACTGTATCTGAGAGAATATCATGTTCACAGTACAAGAAGGAGCTAGTATAACTGAATCAAAAAGTGGTAAAGAATAAGTTGTAATAAGACATGAAAAATGAGTGCATAGATTATGAAGAGCTTTGACCACTAGAGTTTGTTGAGGAAGAGGGAACATAATCCAATCTACACTTTGATTTTGCTGTTGGAATTTAGAATAGATGTTATATTCATATCCTGGGAAATGATGGATGCCACCCTGAATGACAGGGAAGGCAGTTGGAAGAGACAGAATGTTCCCAGGTGCCATGAGGCAGGGACAAAAGTCAGTTGGTCTGACTGTATAAAAACCCCTGATAGCCACTTGGAGGAGGTCTTTTTAGGTCTTTAGTCTCTTGATCTTCCTAGGTCTCTTTAGGTCTCTAGGTCTCTGGGTGGTGAAGGAAGGCTGGGAGGTCTATGAAGAAGAGGGTAGGAAGAATCTGAATATTTCCTGAGAGTTAATACATCACCAAATACTGATAGCAAGAAAGCTGAGAGGATAAGATCATCAACACAGCTGCATTAATAGAAGTCCCTATTCTCTGGCTTGGCTAAGGCCAGGATGAGCTAGAGGTGTAGTGGAGTTTCTACTAGATCAATAGCCTCCAGTCCTGATTGTCAACTAGTTATAGATCTTACATTGATAAGGTCTCCAATCTCCAATCCTTGTCCTGTTTATCCTTTCCCTGATTATAGATAAAGTGAGTTTAACAAGTACCTGCCCACTCTTGGGAAGGGAGTCAACACAGTCAGATACCAAACATAATCCAAGGCAGATCAAAGCCCTATATTAATTTATCCAACCCCAGGTTGGACTTGAAAGGGTTATCCACCCATCTAAACTCGAGGGTCCCCCCTGGGCAACTGTTAAGAGGAAAGGGGAAATTATAACAACTATCAATGGTGATTGGGGTTGGTGTTCCTCCATCATCTGCAGCTAGGGAGAACACAAATAGATACACTCACATCACTGTATATCTATATCTCCCTAGGTTCCTTTTATTGTTTATAACATAGAACAGTGTCTGGAAAACTTAGGGCAGAAACCCAACAATAGACAATAGCTTATAATGTAGCAATATATTACACATCTAGTAATATATATATGTAGTATATAAGATAGCAAATCTAAGTGTGAGGTGATGAAGATCTGTATGTACCAGGACAGTAGCAGAATCACAGAAGAGAAGGATATATATTGGGAAGCTGTGAGATGAAATCAACAGGCCTTTGTAATAGATTGTTTATAGGAGGTGGGAGACAATAAGCAGTTGATCATGACATGTAAGTTTTGAACCCAGGAAACTGAGAGGATTGTGATGCCATTGGGATTAAAAAGGTAGATTAGAAGTAGAAATGTTTAGGGAGAAATGAAGATGAATTCAATATAGATAATGTTGATTTTAAAATGTCTATGGGATATCTATATTCAGATGTCTGAAAGGCATTTGGAAATGAAGATGAAGATAGTACACTGGAGGTCAGCAGAGAGGTTAGAAAATGATATTAGAAAATGATTTATAGACTCATCAGCATAGAGATGAAAAGTAAATCCATTTGAGGTAAAAAGGTCACCAGGTTAAATTGTGTAGTCACATGGGGCATAAATAAGGCATGAATATTTTGACTCAATTTAATTTTTATACTGTTCATAATATTCAAATAATTTGCCATATGTGATAACTAAACTTTTGAAATCTACATTTCATTAGAGTATACTCACAATTAATAGACATCTGAGAAAACAATTGGCTTCAAAGATACTCTCTCTTTCTCTCTCTCTGTCTCTGTCTGCCTCTGTCTATATCTCTCTGTCTCTCTCTGTCTCAAAAGTAAAACAGTACTTGCCTTGAATGTAAGTAGCTTAACTCCTATTAGAAAAAATAGCACATACATCTAGATAGATGTGTATACCAAATATATTTCAAAATACATATTAGATATTTTTAGTGAAAGACAAGATCAGCAGGTGGATGCATCAGTGAAGTTTTCATTTGGAAAGTGACATTTGAACTGAGTCTTATAGGAAACTGGGAATTCCAACAAACAGAGTGGAGGAGGAAATAAGATCTAGGTATGGGGCGCAGTCACTGAAATGGCACCAAGATGATACATGAAATGTCATGTGTAAAAAATATCAAGTAAAGTAATTTTGCTCAACAATAGAAGGCATGATAAGGAGCAATATATAACAAGGTCGTAGTCAGGTTGTAAGGGACTTTAAATGTCAAATAAATGGTATTGCATTTGATCTTAAATGTAATAGAAAACCAATGGAGTTATTGTATGGAGAAGCAACATGAAATCCAGTGTTCTGGGAAAATTACTTGGTAGTTTTGTAGACAATGGATTTCCAAAGGAAGAGGATCACAATAGTGGGGCCAGAAAGGAATATGTTGGAATGATTAAAATAAGAGGTACTTAGAACATAAGGTATATCCATTGTTATGTGAGGAAACAGAATACATAAGCAAGAGAGATATAAATGGCATAGACAAGTTAACATGATTTGGAAATTAATTGGATGTGATGATTTTGGAGTAAAGAATAATAAGCAGAGAAGGATAAATAAGATATAAATCTGGATGAATGGAGGATGATAATGCTCTTGGCACAATTTGGGAACTATTGAAGAGGAATGGGCTTGGTCACAGATATAAATGAGTTTGGTCTAGTACTGTTTGATTTTGAGATGCCTGTTAGATAAGCAATACTAGAGCTTAGGAGAGACACTAGGACTAAATACATATGTTTTAGAGTAACATATGGAGATGATGATTGAATCTTTAAAATCTATGATGTCTCTAAGGAAGAGAATGTAAAGGGAAATTGGACTACTTTTTGAGGCAAAGACATAATAATGAGTATTTGGAAGATAATCACCCAAAAGAATGAAAAAAAAAACACCAGAAATATGGGAGAATCAAGAGAGAGAGAAAAGAGGAGCAATTTTATAAAAAAAGTCTGGAAGGAAAGAGTTTTCAGGAGAGGATTATCTACTTATATTCACTACAAGAACATAAATTTTTTTTTCTTTCCAATGTTTGATTGGAAAGAGAAAATAATTTTAGTTCTTGAAAACCTAAAATTAAGTTTAAAAGGAAATTTCAGTCAAGTAGAATATCAGAAAAGAAGGAAATTAGAATAAAATTAAAAAAGAATAGTGGAGGCAATGAGAAAAAGAATGAATGTATAAGATTTTGGTTGTAAAAGGGAGGAGAGATTTAGGAAAATACATTGAGGAACTAGAATAGTATGATAAAAAAAAAGGATGGAGAAAACAGATGTGTTTTTATGAAAGGAGAAAGGAGATATTAAGGAGTCTGTATCTGTGTGTTTGTGTTTGTGTTTGTGTTTGTGTTTGTGTGTGTGTGTGTGTGTGTGTGTGTGTGTGAGAGAGAGAGAGAGAGAGAGACAGAGACAGAGACAGAGACACAGAGACAGAGACAGAGACAGAGACAGACAGAGGCAGAGACAGAGACAGAGACAGAAAGAGGAGGAGGAGGAAGAAGAGGATTGTGAAGATACAGAGAAATCCATGGTGAATGGGACAAAGTGTATATATAACTACTCATTGCACACAATTAAACAGTTCTGTAGAAACAAAGGTGAATTATTATTAAAGTTTATTGGTTGAAGCAATGTTTACAGTAAAATATAGGTGTAAGAGGAACCCTCATTTTACAGGAGAAGAAACTTAGAATGGAAGAGTTTTAGTAGAAGGGTTTGAACTGGAAATCAAGACTAATGTTTCCCAGGATCATAGCCTTTCCTCAAGGTCTAACCATATAGTTCTTTAGAAATGACTAGAAATTACCATCCATTGCAGAGAAATAAGCAGAAACGGAAAAACACTGTTCACAGCAACAACAATATTGTAAAATGATAAACTGTGAAAACTTGGCAACTCTCAGCAATACAATGATCTGGAACAATCCTGAAAGATTTATTGATAGGTAATGCTATCCACCTCCAGAGACATAACTTTTGGAGCTGGATGGATATGGATCAAAGCATACTATCTCTCACATCATTGTATTTATGATTTCATTTGGGGATTTTGGTTTTGTTTGAGTATGCTCTTATAATAATAATCAATATAGAAGTGTGTTTTGCATGATAATAAAAAAGAAATGACCATCCTTAAATGACCAGCAGATGGGCAGACGGTGGATAATGTTTCAACACTATGCCTTCTATCAGTTCATTGTTTGTATTTAACTTTCTCCCAACTAATAAAACTAAAACCAATATCTCTTGTCACATCTATTCTGGAGTTAAAACAAAATATTTTGAAACACAAAATTACAGTCCTTATTAAGGTCAATTTACTATAGAATTATTAGGTCAATATTTTCCAAGCACCACTGTGCTACAACAGACTCATCTCACATAACTAAATTCATCAGACACCTCAGGAACAAAACATCACCCACCCAAGTTATTAAAGAAGTCCTCATATCATGTGTCATTTCCCTTTCATAGACTTTACAACTGGAAGAGATGTTAGAAATGACTTTAATTACTTAGACATCCAACCCCTCTCCCCATCACAAAGCTTCTGTTCAGGGTAGGAAACCAAAGAATCAATCAACTGATAAACTTTTATTAAGCAATTACTACATTGCAGGGTTTGTTTTCAGAGAAGATCATTAACTTGTCTGAAATTCAACAGATAGCAAGAAGCAGAGTTAAGATTTTGAGTCTAGTTTTCCTGATTCTAATTCTAGGGCCCTTTCCATGACTCCATACCTCCAAGACAAAATTTTCACCATACTTCCTCTTTCCCACAACTGCTTCTAAGTTATTTCTCACTTTGAATTGTCAATAGTTTATTTAACATTCAAATTTTTTACCAGATGGAATTTCAATAGCCTGTTAATTAAAGTAAGAGAATCTTTAAAAAGTAACTTACAATGGGAAACATGAGAAAAATACTTTTTGAGTTGTTGATTGTTAATAGATGGCAACATATATTTTTAATATCTCTAGTGTAAGCCTCATTAAGATTACTGTCAGCAGGCAGCTGAGTTTCATCTTCAATTGCAACATAATGTACAATTATTTCTTTTTCTAATTCTACACAGTTCTTTAGAGCACTATTATTTCTATTTTATTGCAAATGTTAAGTAGGACAAGAATACAGAGTGCATACTAGTGAATTTCAAAGCCATTCTACTGTGTACATTTATTTGCAATAATAATTCATTTTACATGGACTTAGTATATATTATGAGGAGCCATTTCCCAGAATGATAATTCTGTCAGTGTATAAAATAAAATTATGCTTTAGTTTAAATTGTGATGCAACAAGTATTAAGGGAAAGAGCCTGATGTGATTAGCATCAAATGCATTTGCATATTATCTCTGGGGAAACTAGTCATAAAATGCCCAATTTTGATAAGGTTATGCATACTTAGAGGCATCTTGGATCTAATCTTGAGAAGACAAATGTCAAATCTCCCAGGATTCTCACCCTGTAAAATTCTTTCCTGTGTCTTTCCATTTTTTTTGAAGACCCACCTATTTTGATTAAGGCCTTACTATGCTCTAACATCTCAAGTGCTTCAATACTACTGAGGCAGTTGGAGCATACGGAAAAGAGAACTAGCTTTGAAGGAAGAGGAAAGAGAGATCATGCCCTATATTTGTCATCTACTGGCTGGATTACCCTCAATAAGTCACTTCAACTTTCAGATCTTTAATCTGTCCTCCAAGATATTAAGTTGCTAAGATGGAGTGGATCTGAATTGACTAAATGAATTTGTTAGTATGTTGGAGGGCCTAGAAAGGCATTACTTACACTAATGAAATCAAATTTCTAATCACACTTTGGAAGTGTATATATTGTACTTTATTCTTAATGCACAAACAACCTATTTTCTTCTCCTTGCTTCTTTCACACCACGAATTGCCTATAAATTATCATTAGTAATCTCCTTCAAATTATCATTCTTCTTTAGATAGTCTAATCTTTTTTTTAAACCCTTGTACTTTGGTGTATTGTCTCATAGGTGGAAGATTGGTAAGGGTGGGCAATGGGGGTCAAGTGACTTGTCCAGGGTCACACAGCTGGGAAGTGGCTGAGGCCAGGTTTGAACCTAGGACCTCCTGTCTCTAGGCCTGACTCTCACTCCACTG
>NC_058131.1:713395300-713402958 GCF_016433145.1 Gracilinanus agilis
CCCGCAACCTTTATAAGTCTCCTTAAAAGAAATTATGGACCAAAAATTAAATAATTTCAAATATTTCCATTGTCTAAGAGACCAAGAATCAAAAATAAATTAAAAAAATCAAATCCCAGTGATTGATATTTATTGACCTTGAACTCATTCAGGACCCTTTGCCTTCCTCTCATGCTCCTAGCAGTGAGGTCCCACAGAACTTACCTAGTACAAGACATAAGATTATAGTGAAATCCACTCCTCCATTATGGTCCCCCTTCTTTTTTTCTAGGACAGTTATGGGCAAACTTTTTTCAAGATGGGGCCAAAGGAAAGGAAATGCTCATGTGTCAGTCTGTTTCTAACGCAACTCTTTCAAACTTTCATTGTATTGTATCCTACTCATTGTATTTGTCAGATTAGGAATAATGTCACGAGGCCAGAAAAAACATTTCAGGGGGCTGCATCTGGCGTGTGGGCCGTAGTTTGCCCATTACTGTTCTAGGGCATAGAGACTCTGGCTCCAAGTTATAGAAGTTTTCTTGAGCCTCAACTTGACTATAGTCCTTTCAAAATGAAAGTAATTTGGGGATGCAACACAGAAGCACCACTACTATGAAGCTCTGAAAATCCAGTAGCCTTGAACTACTAGTTCTGGAAAAAGCAAACTTTGAACTGCTAGTACCATCAGTCAATGAACTACCAATGCTGGGCCAGAGAACTAAGCAACAGAAGGACTGAGACAGGTCATCAGAACAGGTCACATTACATAGAGTCGTGTAGTAATCCAAAGAGGCTGAAGGAAAGAAATAACATCCTGTTAGAGGAAATTCAGGCAACTTGGAATCATTTGAAAATAAGACTGATAAACTGAATTGCCCAGTTTGGAAAAAGACTGAAACTCTTTGATATCCACAGATCCAGCCCATAAAAATCCACAAAAGAGGGAAGATAATCAGAAGGGAGCAATAATAAAAAATAGGGGTTGGTATTGAAAGTAGCAAAGATTCCAGGAAGATGAGATCTCATCCATCTTGAATATAAGCAGAAAAATTCAACCAAAAAAAATAAAGGGCATATGGCCTCCAGAGCTAGTCAAAAGTTCAAACATCTATAAAGAAATACTGCACAATTAAGGAAAATCATCTATACCTGATGAGACAGAGGAACCTGTGGAAGTTGTGGAAAACACAGAACTGTGACATGTCATTCCTGAGTGGTTTAAAACAGTAATGAGAATTATGAGCGAAAACTCTATGTCCCATGCAACAAAAAATAATGAGCAGGATGGGGGAAAAATAATCAATCTCAAGTGACAAGTCTCATCAAAGAACCCAAAGAAAAAGCAATAGATTGGGAATGCAAATATACGAAAGTGAAAATCATGCAGATGAAGAGATGCAAAAGCCAAGATTATTAAATTAAGAAGAAATATTCACAGTATGCAAACAAACCATTTCACTGTCAGAACTAAAATGTGTACAGTCAACCCAATGATCATAGATTTCCCAGAAGAACATGGCAGGACAAAAAACCATAACAATCTAATAATAATTTAGATTTCCCTAGAACTTCTAAAGATATAGAATGAAATTACAATTGAAAGAATTCACAAACATTGTAAAAAAAGTAAGGTGGTAAACTCCAAGATATATAATCATTAAATTTATAATTCTATTCAAAAAATGTTTTACAAACCATCAAGAGAAATACTTCTAAATATAAAGGAAGAGACATTCAAATTATGTCTTACTCACTAGAAGGGGAACAAAAGGGAAGAGATGTAATTCTGAACTAGAACTTATGATACCACCCAAGGCAACCTATCCTATAAATTTGAACCTAACTACACAAGGCAAAAGATAGACATTCAATAAGAAAGAGATTGAAACATTTCTAGAAATAAAAACAGAATATAAAGTAATTATTCACATCACAATGATGAAAGGAAGCCTAGATGGTAAATTAATATCAGTAATAAATATGTTTGCATCAAATACTTTAGCATTCTAATTTATAAAGGAAATATCTGGGTTTATTGAAGACATAGACAGTAATACAATAGTGAAAGAGGGCTTCAATATCCCTTTATTAGTTTTGGATAAATAATAATGGAAAGATATAATGGAAAAATTGGAACTAAACAAATATCTGAACAAATATCTAGAGGAATTCCAGATAAATTTGACAACAAAAATATGTTTCTCCTCACTATATGCACATTTTACCAAAACTGACAATATGCTAGGGCAAAGAGATTTTGCAATTAAATATAAAAAGTCATAAATAATCAATACATCCTTTATAAATCATAATACAATAAGAACAGAAATTTATTTGGAGAGAACCACAAACAAAAGATATAGACTTAAATTGGGAAAACAATCAAATCTTACATGATGAGTAATAAAGAACAAATAAAAAATAACTATGTAAATTAAAATTATAATTATGAAACAACCTATACAAATTTCTGAGATGAAATGAAAACAGTCCTTGGAGATGGGGGAGAAATGTTCATAAAAAACACATAATATGGGAAAAGATAAGAAAAAATGAACTTAATATTCATTCTTTTAAAATATGGAAACCAAAACTTTAGAAATGTTAAATGAAACAAAAATTTGTTTCTTTTATAGGCTAGCAAAGCTGACATTCCTATAGATGTGGCAAGAATAAACAGAATAAACAGAAACTAAAAGAAATTATTGTAAAATCACTAATAATCATGATTGTGTGGTAACTGAGTCAGATATTTTGGAGACTGAAGTCAAGTAAACCAAAGGAAGCATCTCTAACAATAAAGATATAGGATACCAAATATCAGCAGAACTATTTAAAATCCTAAAAGTAGTTTTGTTAAAGTGCTGCATTCAATATGCCAGCAAATTTGAAGAACTCAGCAGTAGTATACTGGATCAGAAAAAATCAGTTTATGTCCTAGTCCTAATGAAGAGTAATAATAAAAAACATTCTGTTTACCAAATAATTGTGCTATTTCACATGCCAGAAAGATGCTTAAGGATCTGCAGGTTAAGCTTCAGTAACATGTAAACTAAAGAATTTCCAGAAGAACAGGCCAGATTGGAGTCCAAAGACTCACAACAAGGCAGGCTACACTAAGGAAACAGGCCTTGGGGAATGGAGAATCACCATTATAGATTTCTCGAACTCTCAGCCACTCGGTAAGGAGGCTTGGACAATTAGTGACTCGGAAGATTTCAGATGTGCCTTTGGTGGCTCTGGATGCAAGATTCTCATTGTATTGCCAATATACAGAACCAGAGCACAGTACAAGGGCATAGTCTCAGAGTGAAATGAAGCACTAGCACTGGCCAACTTTTGAGGCCACAGGGTAGCAGGGAGTCTTGGTCATAGTTCCAAGGGGGAAAAGAGTGCTTGTGGTTACTCACAGACCAGAGCATATCTCTCCTTAGATCATACCACTTTGGAAGAATTGAAAACTTATACATCCCCAAAGCTAGCTCTGAAGGAAACTGCACAAAAAAACTTGAACCTTGAAACAGGGCTTGCTTCACCAAAGGTACAGAGCCCAACTTTAAGAGATTTTCTTTTAATTAAAAGAAAAGAAAAAGTCTGTCTAGTGAGCCAAAAGAAAGAAACAAAGAAACAAAGAGAGAAAGAAAAGAAAAGAAAGAACACAGAAAGTGATTTGGGTAATAGAGAAGATCAAAACATAAACTCAGAGAAGACCACAAAGTCAATATTTCTATAACTAAAGTCCCCCCAAAATATGAATTCCTTTCAAGACTCAAAATTATTAATCAAGGAGTTCAAAAAGGATTTAAAAAATAAAAGAAATAAAAGAAAAATTAGGAAACTAAACGAAAATGATACAGAAACATGAAAAAAGCCTCAATAGTTTGATAAAGGACATGCAAAAATACTGAATTAATTAATGCCTTTAAAACAGAATAGGACTATTAGTAAAAAGCACAAAAATCCAAGGATGAGAACAACTCTTCCAAAAGCAAAATTGGCCAATTGAAAAAATATACAGAAATGTCTTGATGAGAAGGACTTCTTAAAGGCAGGATTAACCACATGGAAAAAGAGGTAAAACATTTCAGTGCTGAAAACAACTCTTTTCAAAACAGATGTGGTCATATAGAAAAGGAGGTAATAAAGCTCACTCCATAAAATCATGCTTTAAAATTAGAATTGGGCAAGTAGAAGCTAATAACACCATGACATATAATTGAATGAAAAAGAATGAAGAAAATTTGAAATATATCATTTGAAGAAACAACTGGCCTGGAAAATGAATCCAGGAAAGATAATATAAGAATAATTGGACCACTTGAAAGCCATGATTGAACAAAGAACTTAGAAATGATCTGCCAAGAGATTATCAAGGAAAATTCTCCTGATATTCTAGAACCAGAGGGCAAAGTAGAAATAGATAGAATCTACCAATTATCTGTTGAAAAAGATCCCACCAAAAAATAAGTCCCAGGAATGTAATAGGCAAATTCAAGAACTTCCAGGTCTAGGAGGAACTATCACTAGTATCCATAAAGAAACAATTCTAATATCATGGATATCAGAATCACACAAATTTTAATGGCTTCTATATTAAAAGATCAGAAGAAACCAAACAGAAACCATTTACCCAACAAAATTGAGCATAGTCCTTCAGGGGGAAATTGATATTTAATTAATTAGATGACTTTCGGAGATTCCTGCTGAAAATACCAGAATGGAGAGAAAATTTTGAATCTCAAATATAAAACTCAAGAGAAATACAAAAAAGGTAAACAAGAGAAATCAAAAGACATTCAACAAAGTAAAATTGTTTAAAGACCTACATAGCATGTATAAAAAAGAAAAAACTTCTTGTAACATCTAAGAACTTTATCATTATTAGGGCAGTTAGAAGGAGTATAGTAAACATATATTAGGGCAGGGGTATGAGTAGAATATGATTGGATAATGTAAAAAATAAAATTAAAGCATGAGAAAGAAGAATGTTTTAAGAGAAGGAGGTAGGAACAATATAATGGGGTAAATTGCCACACAAAAAAGAGACATGAAAGGGTTTTTACATTTCTGGGGAAAATAGGAAAGGTGGGACAGGGAGCATATAAACCTTACTCACAACACAATTGACTCAGTGAGGGAAGAACATATACAATCAATTGGGTATAGAAATCTATTTTACTCTGCAGGAAAGTAAAAGGTGAAGGTGATAAAAGGAGGAGGACTAGTTGAAAAGAAGAAAACATCCAGGAAGGTGGTAGTCCAGAAACTAAATGGAGGGAAATAAGATGGAGAGAGTAATGTCACTGTAATTCTAATACTGCATAATTTTACAAGTTTCTCCAATAAAGGCCTCATTTCTTAAATTCACAAAAATGAGATGAATGTATAAGTATATAAATCATCCCCCAATTGATAAATGTTCAAAGTATATGAACAGGCAATTCTCATACAAAGTAAGTAAAGCTCTCTATAGACTTGCAAAAATGCCCCTAAATCACAATTAATTAGAGAAATGCAAATTAAAAGAACTCTGATTTTCAACTGAAGATTGCCTATTTTGACAGAAAAAGAAAATTAGAAAACTTGGATGGGATATGGGAAAATTGAGACCCTACTGCACTGTTGGGGGAGTTGTGAAATGTTTCAAACATTCTGGTGAGCAATTTAGACCTATACACAAAGTGCTATTAAACAGTACATACCCTCTAACTCTAGGAGGATGATATAGGACATGGGACCACATGGTTCAGATAGGGCCAGTATTAGAAGATGAACAGGTTTGGGAAGGCCAACCAAGCCCAGTGCATGCAGGGCCTGACTCTGAGATGACTCACACAGACCACTCAGTAACAGGGATGGATGTTATATTTATTTTAACCAGGAAAGGTAAAATGGGAATTTTAGGTAACCCTAACCCTAAATCAACTACCTAAAACCCCAGATCTAAATTTATTCCCTTGCAGAAAGTCTTCAAAGAGTTTGAGCTACATTGATTCTTTCCTAACTATCTGAAAGATTCCAGTTCCTAGTCTAGATAATCCTATACTAAACCAAATTCCCTTGGATGGTAATAGAGAGGCAATGATCTATGGCAGTTATCAGAGCCCAGAGAGAGATCTTGGATCCAAAAGGACCCCAGACCTGATCTTACAGACAGATGGTTCAGGATCACACCAGGAACTCAGTAGATCACAGCAAGCAACAGGTAAGCACGTTGGATGGGAAATCAAGGTAGTACAGGGTAGTACAGCCACCAAGGAAAAGTAACTAGTCCTTCCAGGTGAACCCAGAGAAAGACCCAACTCCAACCTTAGTTAACTGCCTGTAACCCACTTTCCCATTCTAGAATTCTCTCCCTGTTAGTCTCATGCCTCTGCCCTCCGCAAACTTCCTCAAACCCTCTCTTCCTTATAACATAACCTAGCAGCGCCATTACTAGGTTTATATCCCAAGAGAAAAAAAATTAAAAGAGGAATGATCTAGGTGGACAAAAGTATTTAATACAGCTCTTTTTTGTGAGAGGGGAAAAGTAGAAAGTGAAGGGATAGCCATTAATTGGCGAATGCCTGAGTAAGTATAGTATATGGTTTTAATTAAATACTGTTGTGATATAAGAAATGATAAACAGGAGGAACTCAGAAAAAAAAAAAACAACCTAGAAAGAATTACAGAGTGAAATGAGCAGAACAAAGGAATAGTATACACATAGGATGCTACGTAATGAACAACCATGAATGGCGTGGCTATTTTCAGTAATAAAATGATCTGAAACAATTCTAAGGGATTCATAAAAAAAAAAAAAAGTCATCCACTTTCTGAGGTGGTAGTAAAGCCTAAATCCAAACCAAAGCAAGCTTTTTTTCACTTTCTTTCTATTTTTTTGGTTCAAATTTCTTCCCATCAAAAATGAGTATGGAAATATGTTTTACATGATTGCACATGGAAACTCTATATCAGATTATTACTGCGTACCATCTTGATGATTAGGGGGAAGGAAGGGAAGAATTAAAGGCTCAAAATTATTTTTTTCATTTTTTTTTACATTTATTAATATTCATTTTTAACATGGTTACATGATTCATGCTCCTCCTTTCCCCTTCAACCCCCCCCCCCCGCACCCCCCCTACCCATGCGCATTTCCACTAGTTTTGTCATGTGTCCTTGATCAAGACCAATTTCCAAATTGTTGGTAGTTGCATTGGTGTGGTAGTTTCGAGTCCACATCCCCAATCATGTCCACCCCAACCCATGCGTTCAAGCAGTTGTTTTTCCTATATGTTTCCTCTCCTGCAGTCCCTCCTCTGAATGTGGGCAGCATCTTTACCATAAATCCCTCAGAATTGTCCTGGGTCATTGCATTGCTGCTGGTTCAGAGGTCCATTACATTCGATTTTACCACAGAATGTCAGTCTCTGTGTATAGAGTTCTTCTGGCTCTGCTCCTTTCGCTCTGCATCCGTTCCCGGAGGTCTCTCCAGTTCGCCTGGAACTTCTCCAGTTTATTATTCCTTTTAGCACAATAGTATTCCATCACCCGCATATACCACAGTTTGTTCAGCCATTCCCCAATTGAAGGACATACCCTCCTTTTCCAATTTGTTGCCACCACAAAAAGCGCAGCTATGAATATTTTCGTACAAGTCTGTTTATCTATGATCTCTTTGGGGTACAAACCCA
>NC_058131.1:713407958-713431820 GCF_016433145.1 Gracilinanus agilis
GATTGAGTGAGAGCCCTTTGTAGCTTGGAAATGTCTCGATTCCACGTACCTTCCACGCTGTGCCCTGTTGTGGGGTTCCTCCATTCGTCTGGACTTGTTTTTATGTCCCCTTGAGGAGTTTTGTGTGTTTCGGTCAGTTGAGGTTAAGAGCTGCTTCTTACTCTGCTGCCATCTTAACCCGGAACTCTCCTCAAAATTATTTTTAAATTTTAATTTTTACTTATAATTGGAGAAAATTAAAGCAAATTTTAAAAGAAAAAACAAGCTAAGATGCCTCATTGACTTACAGATAAAAATCTTCATTTTTATATGTTAAGCTAATTAATATTAACCTGTTTTCTAAACTATTTTCATCTTACTATCACTTACACATCCAATATACCAGCTGATCTAACATAGCTGTTATAATTTGTACATGAGATTCCATCTACATTTACTTTTTTTTTTAAACCCTTGTACTTCGGTGTATTGTCTCATAGGTGGATGATTGGTAAGGTTGGGCAATGGGGGTCAAGTGACTTGCCCAGCGTCACACAGCTTGGAAGTGGCTGAGGCCGGGTTTGAACCTAGGACCTCCTGTCTCTAGGCCTGACTCTCACTCCACTGAGCTACCCAGCTGCCCCCCTACATTTACTTTTTCTTAAGTCAAGTTGTCCTCATTCAAAGGTGTTCTACATCTTTTGCAAACTTCTTAAAAATTCCTAGGTCCTTTTAAGCCTCAAAGTCTTAACCTATTTTTTTTGTCATTAGTGCTTTTCTTTTGTCTCTTACCTTGAAAAAATACTATATTTACTTTTCTGAACAATTATTCAACTCCAATCAGAAAAGAGAAAATAAACACTTAAAGAGAGTAACAACTTCATTTTCATTTTTCTACCTAAAAAAGGGTTGTGTATAAAAAGGAAAGTGGTGGACTCAGAGTGAAGATTGAAATATTTTTTTTTCCTTTTTTTGTTTCTTTTCCTTTTTTTTGAAAAAGGAGTAATGTGGAAATATGGTTTGCATGACTTCATATGTATAACTGGAATATTTGCCTTCTCAATTGGCAAAAAAAGAATAAAGGGAGAGAGGGAAATTGGAAATGAAAATAAATTATTTTAAAAATCAAAATGCAAATAATAAATCATTGGAGTTTCATTTCATGTGTCATCCTCTCATTCTTTTCTTGTTTGCACTTAGAAATTCTGTTTTTTTTTTTTTACTGTTTGACTTTGTTAATTTTTTAATTTAAATATTTTAAAATGAAAGGAATTTTTTTGCTAATATCAAGGCTAGGCTTGGAAGTCTGTTCAATATATACTTAATAAACATTATGAAAAAATATAGTTTCATGAAAATGGATTAAAGAGTATATGTGAATCTAGTGTGTAAACTCTATTTCAATATGTAAGTCATTACCACAATAGGAATAAATATTGTATATTATTATTTAAAGAAATCACAATTCATGGTTTATTATATAGCAATAAATTTAATTATTGAACTAATTGTACTCTGTTTTGATTCATTATAACTTTACTATGTGATCCTAGACAAATTAAATAATCCTTCACTCAGCCAAAGTTTTCTCTTTTATAAAATGGAAATATGTCATCTACCTCCAGGGAATGAAATAAAAAAAAATACAAAAAGTGCTTTGTAAACATAACTATGATCATTGTGAGCTCAAAAACTCAACCCCCTTTTAGAGTTTATTTAAATCAGGTTATCCCTTGGGTTTATAAAAGGGAGAAAAGTTAAAATCAATATTGTTAAGCCCTAATTGCCTCCAAAGTGTCCATTGATTTTACATTTGATTATTTTGTTTTCATTGGAACAGGATAATTTTGCTCCTGATCTGTGATTTCATTGACAATGTCAAACAATTTCAGTGGGAAATCTGTCCACATATGGAGAATACATAGTCTTCTGTACAATAGAGATTAACAGAGTTAGGTGGAACTTTTAAAAGTTAATACAGCAGGGGGCAGCTGGGTAGCTCAGTGGATTGAGAGTCAGGCCTAGAGACAGGAGGTCCTAAATTCAAATCTGGCCTCAGACACTTCCCAGCTGTGTGACCCTGGGCAAGTCACTTGACCCCCATTGCCCACCCTTACCACTCTTCCACCTAGGAGCCAATACACAGAAGTTAAGGGTTTAAAAAAAAGTTAATGCAGCAGAGGCAGCTAGTTGACTTAGTGGATTGAGAGCTAGGCCCAGAGATGGGAGGTCCTTGGTTCAAATCTTGCCTCAGACACTTCCTAGCTGTGTGGCCCTGGGCAAGTCACTTGACCCCCATTGCCTAGCTGTTACCATTCTTCTGCCTTAGAACCAATACACAGTATTTATTTTAAAGCAGAAGATAAAGGTTTTAAAAATAAAATAATATAAAAAAGTTAATGCAGCATGTATAACCCAGTGGAACTTCTTGTCAGCTTCAGGAATGGGGAGGAAAAAGGAGAGGGGGAATCATGAATCATGTAACCATGGAAAAAATTTTCTAAATAAAAAAAATTGGGGAAAAGTTAATGCAGCTGCTATGTGTCAGAGTTAAACATACCTTCTTGACACCAAGGAGTCCATTCACACAGGAAGAAACCAGTGGAAATGTGCATCGGCTACTGGGGGTGGGGATGGCGGTAGAGAAAGAGCAAGAACATGGAAAAAATGTTTCTAAATTTGTTTTTAAATTAATCAAAAAATGAAAAAAAGAAACAAAGAAAAAAGAAGTCCATTCACCCTATAGTACACTTTTATTTAGTAATTATCACTTCGTTCTCTGACTACTTTCCCCTATGAGATTATTCCCATTGCAGAATTTACTTGATCATTTTTTCAAATATTTGAAAAATGAACCACTTTGTAATGAATTCAGGTTGTCTGCAAACTTAACAAGCCTTTACTGTGTTAGAAAGTGAATATTTTCTTCCTCATATTTAATTTTAGAGAACCAATTGCTCTGTTTTATACCCTTGGCACTATTTTCAGCCCAATTCCTTGTTGAGTGTCATTTGCTTATTCTATTTCTTTATTACCTCTAAAGTTTTTTTTCAACTTGTCCTTGTTTTTATTTTTGGAATTTAATGAATATCTATAATACTATGTGGAATAGTGAGTACACTGGGGTGTTATATGGTATGTACATTAGAGTGTTTTAGAGATGTCTACATCATTATTATCTTATGGAATCTGGGAATTCACTCAATATGTTATATCATCCACAGCAGGAATATGAAACTTCCCAAATTTAAAGGCACAGAATTTATGAAGGACTTGAATGTGCTTGACTTGTGTGTGTATACATATATGTATATATAGTGTGTATATATTTATATTCTGATATAATAAAATTTATATAATTCTTATGAATAATATACAAATCTTATTGAATTGATAGGGATTATTTCTATGGGAATTTGAAGTACTATATGACTTCTCTCTCTTTTTCCATTCAAACTGAACTATGTAGATTTCATAATCATATTTCCTTCCCAGGTTCCTGAGGTTGCAGTCCTTGTATAAATTTAATGGTTTTTTTAATTAATATTAATATACATTGAAAACAAGGTACCTATTTGCACAATTCAAAACTGCATCTCTTTTATGGATGTCAGGGCTTTATCTTTTTATCACATTTATGTAGGAATATCGTTGACCTTACTCAGCCTTCCCAAAGGATTTTAAGTAGCAAAATTTAGGAATAGAATTTTAATCAACTGTCATTTATCAAGTTCCTAGAGCAATGAGGGTGTTGGGGACCAAGCAGAACAGTTTTCCCCCTATAATTTTCTTGTAGTTAAAATAGATATTCCCAGAGGAACATCCAACAATATCTTGCTAGATTTTAAAACTTGAGATTAACTTTTTTACTAAATTTTATTTTATTTATATTGTTTAGGCAGCTAGAGGGGATATAATGGATTCGTGTTATATCAAAGCATGACACCACATGTAAAGGACAGATATAAACAATGCTGTGAAGCAACTGGTCCTTGTGTTCTTTTTCTTTCTCTAATGTATATTTTTTTTGTTATTCCTTTTATGTTTGCTACATTACTAATGCTAATGTCCAGAAAGAAATTCTGAACTTTATGGTTGTCTTTTGGAAGCTAGCTGGAATGTCATCCACATGAGAAACAATGACTCTGTATCAGTTGGAGATTGGTCCTGATTTCTGCCTTCCTGCTTAAAATTTTTTCACTTTGCATGATTACTTTCTCCTCTGTGGGCCTCAATTTCTTTATCTATTGAATAAAGTCATGGCCTATACAATTCCTAAGGTCCCCTGAAGCTCTTGATCTTATGAAAATAGAATATTTTTCATGCCTTTTAGAAGATTGAGGTATATCAACAAATTTCTATGAATATTCTCAGAAATTAGCTATACTTAAAAAAATGAGAAAAGGATGCTAATCTTGTATACACAGTATTGATTTGGTAAATATCATCCTTTATCTCCCCAGCAGAAATTTTATTATGTAGCTTCATGCTCATATTTCTAGGATGACAGCATCATTACAAATGTCATCAATAATTATTCCATATCAGTATATAATTTCAATGAATAATTACACTTTTACATTTGTAATTTGGCTTAGCCTACATTTAAGTTATGGTCAACATCAATTAATATTTACTGAGTCCTCATGCCTAATGGAAAAAGTAGGAATATTTTCTCATTTTAATGGAAAGTAAATATCTATACTTTGAAATTTGAATACCTTTCTCTCTTTCATCTTGAAGTAATTGAAGAATAAGGACATATTTTAAGATACTAGATGTTTAGTTTTTGAAAGACAGACCTTACCGTTATCTCCTTTCTCTCTAAAACAAATTTCTCATCAACTAACTTTTTATAATGGCTAGAGATTATATCCTTAAAAATTTAATAGCCAAATAATTGAGACACCATGCTCTGGTGTTTCAAGATGTTCTACTTCTTGTCTTGGACCCTAATGTCCTAGGATCCATCTGCCTAGACACTTTATTGGCTGCATGTGTATCATTTCTAGATTGCCCCCATAACTTACCCTCCATTATACTGTGAGGTCATTGAGGGTTAAAGCTATCTTTGCTTTGATATTTGCATGTGTAGCATTTGAAACATATTAATTGATTAATGATCATTCATTCACTCTCATATATGATTAGGAAATATATTAGGAATTGGGACTGGAGATGAGCCCAGAGATAATTTAATTCAAACCCTACTTTTGACAGGTAGTTGAACTAAGCCAAGAGATAGGATATGACTTACCCAATATGACTATGAGAAAGATGCAGAACTTGAGAGAGATGAGCTCAGGATAAATTAAGATGGCAGAGAAAGGAGAGTTTCTATAGTTCAAGATAATTGGAACTTAGCTAGCTACTATACTACATTATGTTTCTGTAAGGCTGTGGGTAATGGGGGGGGGTGGAAGCCATTTTGAAATTAAAATGCAACTACCCTAAGAACAGAAATTGTTTCATTTTTAAATGTCTGTCCACAGCGCCTAATACAATACCTGGTACGTACACAACACACACACACACACACACACACACACACACACACACACACATTCTAAACTGGAGAATTGATATTTATTTTATTATGACTATGAGAATGTAGTCGTCAAGGTTATGACAAGCTGTAAGAGGTACCATTCATGCTGAAAAGATTTCTAGCAAGGACCTAGTGATGAATTGTATTCCTGGCTTCTGATTATTAGCCTATTTACGTAGGGGAAAAGCTCACCACCAGAATGTATACCATGTGATAAATTCCATGGCCATAGCAATTTGAGAGAGGCTATAATTTGCATAAGGAGATTTCACCCTTCTAGCATGGAAGTCATGAACAAGAAGAAAAAAAAATCAGAATACTTTAAAAAGGATTTCCAATGTCTATCTGCCTTGTTCACATGAGTCATTTGTCACAGGCTTGCTTTGCTTTAGTATTTCAAACCTTTCTAGATTATACAATTATACTTCAATCCCATCAAGGTCAAGTCAGCAATGACTCTATATACTTGAGTGACTACTCTTTTTGCTTACAATCTGAAACATAATGGATTGATTCAATCAATTTTTCAATGATAACTTTTAAAAACATCCTTTTTTGTATTCAATGTGTTTATTATTATCCATTTCTTAATGTCAAGGTTACAGTGAAGACATACTACTTATGGGCTCCTTTCCCCAAGCGGATACTTCAAATTTATTTTAGCATGTTCTATAAATACCCTTCCTAAGTGTCCCCCATGCCACCCTCACAGGTTCAAAAATTCCACTCCAAAAATCAATGTGAAGCATTAAAAGCTATATTTTTCTTGAAAATAAGTGTTTATTTGGCTTCACTTTTTTATTCTACATTTTTCCAGATTAGAGATAGAAAATAATAATAATCACCTTCTAATATTTTGCAGTCTATGTTTTCTCCTGCCCCCTTCTACCTTCCTTGAGATGGAAAATAATATGACATAGGTTATACATGTGCTATCATACATATCATACATATCTCCATGTTCATCATGTTGTAAAAGAAAATATCACTTAGACTAGAGAAAAATTCATGAAGGAATAAAATGAAGAATGGCATGCTTCAATCTGCATTAAGACTTCATCAGTTCTTTCAATGGAAATGGATAGTATTTTTCATCATGAGTCCATTTGGAGTTGTCATAGACCCTTAAATTCCTAATAATAAATTTATTCACATTGATTATCATACACTATTGTACTTTGTACAAAATATTTTTAAACCCTTAACTTCTGTGTATTCCTTGGTGGAAGAGTGGTAAAGGGTGGGCAATGAGGGTCAAGTGACTTGCCCAGGGTCACACAGCTGGGAAGTGTCTGAGGCCGGATTTGAACATAGGACCTCCGGTCTCTAGGTGTGACTCTCAATCCACGGAGCTACTCAGTTGCCCCCACTTTGTACAAATATTCTCCTGTTTCTGATCACTTCACTTTACATCACTGAATATAAGTCTTTTTAAGTTCTTTTGTGATCATCTTGTTTATTGATTTATATTTTAAACCAATACCTTCCATCTTAGAATCAATAGTTGGTATTGTTTCCAAGGGAAAAGAGTGGAAAGGAATAGGTAATAGAGGTTATGTGACTTGCCCAGGGTCATACAGCTATGAAATATCTGAAGTCAGATTTGAAACAAAGATGTCCTCTCTCAATCCAATCAGCCACCTAGTTGCCCCACTGTTCATAACATCTTATAGCATAATAGTATCCCATTACAATCACATACCACAACTTGTTCAGTAATTTCTCAATTGATTGACATCCCTTCTTTTTTTTTTTATCCTGGGACTCCATTCTAGGAGCATAGGGCCACAACCAGTAGGCAATGGGTCACACAGTCGCTCAGGGTCACCCAGCTGGGAAGTGTCCAAGCCCAGGTTTGAACCTAGGACCTTTCGTCTCTAGGCCTGGCTCTCAATCCACTGAGCTAGCCCAGCTGCCTCTACTTTAGGTTGCAGTTTCTTTAGCAGATGCAGTTTTTACAGGGTGGGGTTGCTAGCCCCACGCCCAACCCTCCTCCTTTTTCATCTGGGCTAGGGACCTTCCTTGGCCCAGGAGTGGTAAGGGTGGGCAATAGGGGTCAAGTGACTTGCCCAAGGTCACACAGCTGGAAGTGTCCCAGGCCGGACTTGAACATAGGACCTCCAGTCTCTAGGCCTGGCTCTCAATCCACTTCAGTTTCCACTTATTTGCCACTGCAAAAATACCTGCTTTAAAAATGTTTGGAAAGGGGCAGCTGGGTAGCTCAGTGGATTGAGTGTTAGGCCTAGAGGCAGGAGGTCCTAGGTTCAAATCTAGCCTCAGGCACTTCCCAGCTGTGTGACCCTGGGCAAGTCACTTGACCCCCATTGCCCACTTTTACCACTCTTCCACCTAGGAGCCAATAAACAGAAGTTAAAGGTTTAATAAATAAATAAATAAATGTGTTTGGAAGAGTTGGTCCTTTTCTCCTGTCCCCAGTCTCTTTCAAATACAGACTCAGGAGTCGTATTTCTGGTTGAAACGGCATAGTTTGATGGTCTTTTAATCATAGTTCCTAGTTGTTCTCCAGAATGATTATATCAGTTCAAAGATTCATCAATGGCATCCCAGTATTCCCACATCCTCTCCAACACTTATCATTTGCCATGTTTCATATTAGTCAGTCTGATAGGCATGAGATGGTGCCTCAGAGTTGTTTTAATTTGCATTTCTCTAATTAATAGTGACTTGGAGCATTTTTTCACATCATTAATATAGTTTTAATTTCTTCATATAAGAGCTGCCTGTTCATATCCTTTAACCATTTGTTATTTTGGAGAATGGCTTAATTTTTTATAAATCTGAGAATAAAAATGTTCATTATTAAAGGTGAAAGAGCCCAAGATTTACAAATGAATGATCTGCTTTCAAATATAGACTCTATTTATAATAGTTGTAAGATTCTGGCAAAGTATTTAGAACTTTTGGGATCCAGTTCCTTTATCTGTTCAATGGAGGATAGAAGGTTTTAGAAGACCTCTAATATCCCTTCTAACTCTAAAGCAATGATACTAGAAAGATCATATAATTGGTGGGTAAGATTAATCTGCCAAACTATAGTAAAACATGGTGATAATAAGTTAAAAATAGATTTATTACTGTTCCAGTTGTTTGGAGCCTGATACTTAGCAGGAAATAGAGAATTGTCATTGCAAAATCTGATGGGATTTCTCATGGGATACTGTGCAAGTATGTGTGTGGGTCCACTGTTTTTAGAACTGAAATGGTAAGTTCCTGACAGTCATATTTCTCAAAAGTGAATAGATTTAGTTGAAACGAAAGGCATAAAAGATATCAAGTCTCATCAGTCATTTTGCATACCACTTTATGTTATATATTTTATTTTAGTTTCCATCACAGTATATTCATCTCCAAATAACTGAAGACAAAAAACAATTTTGATCTACAATTTATTTTACATCATAGACAGTCATCAATTTACATAGAAAGATGATTTACGGGAAACAATATGTGAATGAAGTTGTTCATTTTAATCTAGAATAATAAAAAGAGAGGATGCTAAGCTATTCAAAGAAGAGCAAAATGTGTACAATTTAACTTGAGCCTGTCAATGAAGATAAAATCCAATGATAAAGTGCATGGCCACTCTGATATAGTCTCATTAATAGGGTTTAAGTGGGAGCATCTGACAACTTTCCTCAGGACAATGAATCTCCTTGAGAGCAGTAAATGCTTCATTTACCTTTTCTTGCCCTTGCTACTTATAACAGTCTCTGGACTGAAGGACATACTTTATCAAATTTGGTTGAATTGAACTGAATTTAAGTAGATCATGGTAATATTGACTTAAGTTTGAAAAAAAGAGGTAACAAAATCCTAGCCATCTATGAGGCAGAAAAGTAGAATGTTATGCCTGGAATAAGGCAAACTCGATTTGAAATCTAACCTCAGGCACTTTCTATCAATGTGACCCTGGAAAAGTCACTTAACCTCTCTCTGCCTCAGTTTCCTAAACTATAAATTAGGTATAAGAATACCTACTTCCTAGAATAGTTGTGAATATCATATATGATATTTATTAAAGGTTTAACATATTTCCTGACATGAGAGGCATTAATAAATATATTTTCCTTCTTTCTTTTTCTATAACTAATGAATACCTCAGCCAAATTATGACTGAGGGCAACACCATCCATCCAGTCACAAATCCATCAATTTCACCTCTGCACCATCACTCCTATGTATTCCCTTTTCTCCTCTGACACCGCCACTATGGCTGTGGATTATTCCTCACCTCATACCTGGATTATTACCGTAACTTGCTGATAGATCTGCCTGCCACAAGTATTTTCTGCATTCCAATCTGTCCTCTATTAAGCCATCAGAGTATTTTTCCTAAAGCACAGGACCAACAATATCACCATCTTTAAATTAATATGCTCTTACCTCTAGGATCAAATATAAAAATGTTCGATTCAGCTTTCAAAACCTTTCAGAATTTAGCTCCTTTCTACTTTTTCTCCATTTTCTTACACCTTACACCTCACCATTTCCTCTTTAATCTAGTGACAATGACAACCTAGCTTGAGATTTTTTCCTCTGGCTGTCTCTGATGCCTAGATTGCTCTCCCTCCTCCACTCTGACTACTGATTTCCCTAACTTCCTTTAATTTCTAAATGATCCCACCTTCTACAGGAAGTCCGTCCCAACTCGTCTACTCCTCTTCATTCCAGTTCCCCATCTCCTGTTTATTCTATAGATTGCTTGTTTAGTGTTTATTTACATGTTGTCTTCTCCATTAGATTGTAAATCTCGGAGGATAGACTTTAACTTTTGCCTTTTCTTGAATCCCCAGCACTTATCACAGTGCCTGGCACTTAAGAAGTAATTAACAAATATTCAATAATTGATAAGTATAAAATATGAATTATCCTAGACAAGTAATAGGGTGCAGAGGCTTTCTCATGTCCTTTCCCCAAGGCTCAAAATCCATCTCTTGAATCAATGAATATCAACATCATATACTCTCACATATGTTAGTGACCTGCTACTAAGAAAGGCTGTAGAAAACTTTTATTAAAATCCTAACGCCATCACTCATTATTAAATCATATACATAAAGTATTAAAGCATGTCTAAATCAATTTAAAAATTCATCATATTAACTAATCATATTAAATTAGTATTAATATGCTAGGGTTTATTGTTGTCCTGTCAGAGAGACCACATATTTATTCATCACTCTTGTCAAATTTTCCTGGGGAAAATCAGAATGTGAAAGCACATTTTCATTTATGTCATGGAATGTTTTCTTTAGAGAGATTTTTGACAGGTAATTTTCAGGAAATTTGGGGTGCAGATAACAACACCTTTTGATAGCTTTGATAGAAATAAAAGAATCAAATAATTCAGAATTTGAAAGGACTTTAGCAACCATCTATTCTCATCATTATCTTTAAAAGAATCCCTATTATGGAGCAACTAAGAGGTAGTTATCTAAGATTTTCATGGAGATATACAATGAGAATGAGTGTACCACTTTATTAGACAGTACATTCCACTTTGGAATAATTTTTATTCTAGCTAAGGTTTTCCAATCATTAAGCTTATTATTATTGTTGTTATTGTTATTATAATTATTAGTATTAGTCTTTGAAAATACCTCCCATCACTTCTACTTCTTTCCTTGGGGACCAAGTAAAATTAGTTTAATTTTTCATCAATATTACAACTTCTCAAGAATTTGAAGAACACAATTATATATTTCTATTCTCCTGGATAAGCATAGTTACTTCCCTCAAAGTACTGATGCGCTGAAATGGGCAACTTTCTCCTTCGTTACTGTCCACTTGATACTCTCAAAATTCATCAGTATTCTTCCAAAATCACATCATCACAAAGTGAATGCAGGACCTTAGATATGACCAGCTTTAGGGAGAATACAATAAGAATATTACTTTTCAAGTCCTAGATAATGCACTTCTCTTGGTATAGCTCACATTGTCACATCTTTTTTGTTTTCATTGTGCTGGCTAAAATTATGTTAGCTACATTGACATTTCATTCCTCTAAAGCAGGGGTCTGCAACATATGGCTTCGAGCCATATCTGGCTCTTTTGAGGGCCAGATATGGCTCTTTCTGCAGGAGCCATAAAGTCCATTTTTTTTCAGGCTCTGTTACAGGAGTGCGCACTGTGAGCACTGTATGGCTCTCAGGAAATTACATTTTAAAAAATGTGGTGTTTATGACTCTCATGGCCAAAAAGGTTGCTGTCCCATGCTCTAAAGCTTCTAGAACTGTAATTTTTACCCTTATAAGCTATTTCCTTTCCATTATTTCGCTTCCATTTTTTATTCTCATAGCAAATATTTTGAACCCATATGTAAAACTTGATACTTTATTATTATCCATTTTACCTATTCTATTTGATCTTATGAACTTTGGTGTGGTATTCTAGAACAGATTACCATGTAATTTAGGAATCCAAAATTTTTCATTTATTATGTTACTTTTCCCTCATATCTTTCTCTCATATTTTAATTGGAGAAATTGATGATTTTATGCCTTCTATATTATTATTTGTTATTAAAAAGGTGAATTCAAATTCATTTTTCTATTTTTTAAATTCCCATTTCAACTCCTTACAAATTATATTAAAATTCAATTTGTTGGTCTTTCTGGATTAGAAAGAATCAAGTGCATTTATGATATTCAACTGCTATCTCATAAGTAGCAGCATCTTCACTTTAGGCCAGATGTTAAGCAAGGCATAACTGTCTTTAAAATTCACAAGCCAACTCTAATTCAATCAAAATTTTCTATTCCTTGATTTCTCACTACATTATAGTTTCACATTATTAAAAACTCTCAAAGTTTTGGATTGAGATTGGACAAGCTCAAAGAAACAGTGCTGAATCGAATGTCTTCTTGAATTTTCCCTATCAAAAATTATCTTCATCTCAGTTACATATGCTCAATAATCTTATTATATTGAATTGCCACAAGCACTGGAGAGCTACAATGTGATTTCTTTTTATCTGATATTCTGAAGGATTGAATATGAAGTCTCAGCATAGAGTAATGACATTTTCCATCTATCCACCTGCATTCTGATCATAGCAAAATTTATACATCCAAATTATTTTTTTCTCAAAAACGGTCCTTCTATCAAAATGTTTTTATTCTCATTTAAAATTGCTTTCTGAATTAGTTCATCAGACATCCTAAAATATATTTTTAAAAATTATATCACATTTTCTCTTGACCCACTGTTTTCCTATTTATGATAATAATGATAATAATTGATGATGATAATAATTCAGTGGTTTAAGGTTCACAAAGCACCTTACATTGGGGGTGGGGACAGAACCAGTGGTGACTTAGTAGCTGTGAAAGCAGAAAGTGCTCTAACAATCCTTCCAAACCAATCTTTTAAAATCACCTCAAAAGGACAAGAATCCAAAACCAACAACATGGAGTTAGGGGGCTTTCACACTAAACACAACTTGAAAAGAAGGCAAAGAGAATTTATTTTCATGGGAAAAGAGGGACCCAGACATAAAACTACACACAGAGGAGTGTTGGTTAAGCACTGCTACCCCCCACCACTTACTATGCTAGATTCTAAACCTAGACATAGGCTTGATTGGGGATCCTGGAACCCAGACTAAACCAAGAAGAAAGCACCTCAGATCCACCCATTAAAATCTCAAGGCCACAAACATGGCAGTGAGGCCAAGAAGTCCATAAAGCTAGTTCCTTTCAATCCTGTACTGCTGTAGTGGAGCCCTAACCCTAGGGCAAAATAGGTCACAATACTGAGCCTTGCAAGCCAGCAGCAGAGGAGACATGGATATTGTTCATGAAATTGTTCATGGGTAGGATGAGCTAATATAATAAAAATGACAACCATACCTAAATTAATTTACTTATTCAGTGCCTATCAAACTACCAAAAATGTTATTATAAAATTAGAATAAGTTATAACAAAGTTCATCTGGAAGAAAAGATAAAGAATATGAAGGCAACTAATAAAAAAGTGAAGGATGGGGGCCTAGCAGTAACAGATCTTAAACTGTACTATAAAGGAGTGGTCATCAAAACAGTATAGTATTGGCCAAGAGACAGAAGGGTGGATCAGTGGAATAGAATAGAGGTAAGTGACCTCAACAAGTTAGTTTGACAAACCCAAAGATCTAAGATTTTGGAATAAGAGCTCACTCTTTGATCAAAACTACTGAGAAAATTGGAAAAAAATAGGGAAAAAATTAGATTTAGATCAACATCTTACATGCTCTACCAAAATAAATTAAAAATGGGCAAATGACATATATAAAGAGCAAAATTATAAATAAATTAGGTGAATGTAGAAGAGTGATCTCTTGGACAGGAAGAAATTTTAAGACCAAGCAAGAAATTGAGAACATTACAAAATGTAAAATGAATAATGTTGATTAAATTAAATTAAATTAAATTAAAAAGGTTTTATACAAACAAAACCAATGCAACCAAAATTAGAAGGGAACCAAAAAATTGGGAAACATGTATAACAAAATTCTCTGACAATGAGGAACTAAGTTGAATGTACAATTTTTGTATTTGGACATTTAATTTAACAGAAAATTAAATGTCCAAATACAAAATTCAAAGGAACAATAAAAAAAGGTAAAGAGGAAAGAGGAAAAATTTAAGGAATTAAATAAGTTCAAATTGTTTAAATTCCTATATGAAAAATGATATCTGTAACTCTTTTTTCCCCTTTTTAAAATTGTTTAATTAAGAATATTGTTCCATGGTTACATGGAATCATCCTCGATTATTACATTGCTGCTAGTAGAGAAGTACATTATGTTCAATTGTGTGTCCATCTCTATGTATAATGTTCTTCTAGTTCTGCTCCTTTCACTCTGCATCAGTTCCTGGAGGTCATTCCAGGTCTCATTGAATTTTTCCAGTTCATTATTCTTTTGAGCACAATAGTATTCTATCACCAGCACATGCCACAATTTGTTCAGCCATTCCCCAATCAAAGGGCATCCCTTCATTTTCTAATTTTTTGCCACCACAAAAAGTTCAACTATAAATATTTTTGTTCAAGTCTTTTTTCTTATTATCTCATTGGGGTATAGACCCAGGAGTGGTATGGCTGGATCAAAGGGCAGGAAGACTTTTAAAACCATTTGGGAATATTTCCAAATTGCCTTCCAGAATGTTTGGATCAATTCATACCTCTACCAGCAATGCATTAGTGTCCCAATTTTGCCACATCCCCTCCAACATTTATTACTTTGTTTTGCAGTCATATGAAATAATCTTCTAGGTGTGTGGTCTTAACTCAGAGTTAATTTTGATTTACATTTCTATTATAAGAGATTTAGATCACTTTTTCATGCTCTTATTGATAGTTTTGATTTCTTTATCTGAAAACTGCCTATTCCTGTCACTTGACCACTTATCAATTGGGGAATGGCTTGATTTTTTTGTACAATTAATTTAGCTCCTTCTAAATTTGAATAGTTAGACTTTTGTCAGAGTTTTTGTTATAAATATTTTTTCCCGATTTGTTGCTTCCCTTCTAAATTTGTTTCCATTGGTTTTTTTGCACAAAACCTTTAATGTAATCAAAATTATTCATTTTACATTTTGTAATATTCTCTATCTCTTGCTTGGTCTTAAAATCTTTCCTTTCCCATAGATCTGATAGGTAAACTATTCTATGTTCACCTAATTTACTTAGAGTTTACTTCTTTATATTTAAGTCATTCACCCATTCTAAATTTACCTCGGTTTAGGGTGTGAGATGTTTATCTAAACCTAATCTCTCCCATACTGTTTTCCAATTTTCCCAGCAGTTTTTGTCAAATAGTGGATGTTTGTCCCAAAATCTAGGATCTTTGGGTATATCATACCCTGTATTGCTGAGATCTATTACATAACGTCTATTCCATTTATCCTCCTTTTGGTCTCTCTGCCAGGATCATATTGTTTTGATGACCACTGCTTTATTTTACAGATTAATATTTTGTACTCCTAGACCCCCAGCCTTAACATTTTTTTTCTTTTTTTTCCTTGTTATTCTTGATATTTTTTCTTCCAAATGAACTTTGTGATAATTTTTTTCTAATTCAGTAAAAAAAGTTTCATGATATTTTGATAGGTATGGCACTAATTAAGTAAATTAATTTGGGTACAAATGTCATTTTTATTATGTTAGCTTATCCTACCCATAGGCAATTAATATTTTTCCAATTATTGAGATCTAGTTTTAATTGTGTGAAAAGTGTTTTGTGCTTGTGTTCATATAATTCCTGTGTTTGTCTTGGCAGATAGATTCCTAAAAAATTTATATTATCTAGGGAAGCAATGGGCAAACTATGGCCTGTAGGTCAGATGTGGCCCCCTGAAATGTTCTATCCAGCCCTGTGACATTATTCCTAATCATAGAATACAATGAGTAGGATAGAGTACAATGAAAGTTTGAAAGAGTTGCCTTAGAAACAGACTGATAGATGAGGATTTCCTTTCCTTTGATCCCCTCTTTAAAAAGTTTGCCAATCAATGATCTAGGGTGATTTCAAGTGGGATTTCTCTTTTTCACTCTTGCTGCTATAATGTTGGAAATATATAGAAATGCTAATGATTTATGTGGGTTTATTTTGGATCCTGCAACTTTGCTAAAGTTGTTGACTGTTTCCACTAGCTTTTTATGATTCTTTAGGATTCTTTAAGTAGACCATCATATCATCTGCAAAGAGTGATAATTTAGGCTTCTCATTGCCTATTTTAATACCTTCAATTTCTTTATCTTCTCTGATTGCTACTGTTAGTGTTTCTAGTACAATGTTAAATAATAGAGGTGATAATGGGCATTCTTGTTTTACTCCTAATCTTACTGGGAAGACTTCTAGTTTACTCTCATTTCAGATGATGTTTGCTAATAGTTTTAAATATATACTATATATGTTTTTTTTAGGAAAGGTCCTCTTATTTCTATACTTTCTAATGTTTTTGATAGGAAAGAGTGTTGTATTTTTCAAAGGCTTTTTCTGCATTTATTGAGATAATCATGTGATTTCTGTTGGTTTGGTTGCTGTTATGGTGAATTATGTGAATGCTTTTCCTAATATTAAACCATCCTTGCATTCCTGGAATAAATTCCACCTTATCATAAGGAATAATCCTTGAGATCACATGCTAGAGGCTTTTTGCTAGTATTCTATTTAAGATTTTTCCATCAATGTTCATTAAGGAGATTAGTCCATAGTTCTTTTTCTCTGTTTTTGGTCTGCCTGGCTTTGGAATCAGTGCCATATTTGTGTCATAAAAGGAATTTTGTAGATCTTCTTTACTCATTTTTTTTTCAAATAATTTGAATAGTATTGGAATTAGTTGTTCTTTAAATGTTTTATAGAATTCATGTTTGAATCCATTTGGCCCTGGAGATTTTTTTCTTAAGTAGTTCTTTAATGGCTTATTTAATTTCTTTTTCTGAGATGAGATTATTTAAGTATTCTATTTCTTCTTTTGTTAATCTAGGAAAATTATATTTTTGTAAACATTTGTCCATATCCCCAAGATTGCCATATTTTTGCCATGTAATTAGGCAAAATAATTCTTAATTATTACCTTAATTTCCTCTTTATTAGATGTGATATTGCCTTTTTCATGTTTGATAATGTTAATTTGGTTTTCTTCTTTCCTTTTTTATTAGATTTTCAAAGACTTCATTCACATTTCTTACCTCTTTCTTTTTTTTCTGGTTTTATTTATCTAGATCTGGTAGAGGAAGGTTAAGGCCTCCCATTAGTATAGTTTTACTATCTGTTTCCNCCTTAATTTCCTCTTTATTAGATGTGATATTGCCTTTTTCATGTTTGATAATGTTAATTTGGTTTTCTTCTTTCCTTTTTTATTAGATTAACCAGTACTTCATGTATTTTATGTGTTTTTTCAAAGTACCTAAGCTTTTCAAAGCTTCTAGTCTTTTTTCTTAATTCAATAGTTCTTTCACTTTCACTTTTATTAATTTCTCCTTTAATTTTTAGGACTTCTAATTTAGCTTTTATCTGGGGATTTTTATTTTGTTCTCTTTCTAGTTGTTTTTTTTTAATTTGCATGCTCAATTAATTGACCTCTTCCCTCTCTGATTTGTTAATATTTCATTCAAGGATATAAATTTCTCCCTGAGTGCATCCCTTAGATTTTGATGTGATTTCTCTTCATTATTATTTTCTTCAACAAAATTATTAATTTTTTCTAGGATTTTTTTAACCAACCAATTTTGAGAATTATATTATTTAATTCCTAATTTATTTATGATTTGCCTCTCCATACACCCTTACTAATTATTATTTTATTGCATTATGATCTCAAAATGTATTTATTATTTTTGTTTTTCTTTTTTTTTGCATTTTTTGCTATGTTTTTATACCCTAATACATGGTCAATCTTTTTGAATGTGCCATGTGCTGCTGTAAAGAAGTTGTATTCCTTTTTGTCCCTATTTATTTTTCTCCATATATCTATTAACTCTAATTTTTCTAAGACTTTATTCACATTTCTTACCTCTTTCTTTTTTTTCTGGTTTTATTTATCTAGATCTGGTAGAGGAAGGTTAAGGCCTCCCATTAGTATAGTTTTACTATCTGTTTCCTCCTTAAGCTCCTGCAGTTACTCCTTTAAAATTTGAATGCTATACCATTTGGTGCACATATATTGAGTGCTGCTATTTCCTTATTGCCTATACTGCCTTTTATCAGGATGTGATTACCTTCCCTATTTTTAATGAGTTTTATTTTTACTTTGGCTTTGTCAGACATCATGATTGTGACTCCTGCCTTCTTTTTCTTAGTTGATGCCCAATAGATTTTGCTCCAGCCTCTTAGCTTTACCCTGAGTGTGTCTATCTGCCTCATGTCTGTTTATTGTAGACAACATATGGTAGTTTTAGTTTCTAATCCACTCTGCTATTTGCTTCCATTTTATGAGTGAGTTCATCCCACTTACATTCAAAGTTATGATTACCACCTGTATATTCACCATCATTTTGATTTCCTCTCCTAGTCCTGCCCTTTCTTCTTTCACTACTTCCTTCTACACCAGTGTTTTGCTTTTAATCAATCGCCCTATACCCCACCCCTAAATTACTTCCCTTCCCCTCCCTTCTTATCCCACTCTTATTTTTCTTTAGGTTCTATTAAATATCCTCTCCCTCTCTTTCTCTCCTTTTTGTTACTCCCCTCCCAAATCTCCTCTTGTTTTTCCCTCTCAACTTCCCTGTATGGTAAGATAGAATTTGTTTCCCCAATGGATCTAGATGATCTTCTATCTCAGAGTTGATTCCACTGAGAGTAAGTTTTAAATATTACCTATTAGCAATCTCTTCCTCTCTGATTTATAATATTATTCTTCACCACCTTCTCCCATTTGCCTCTATATGTGTATAATTTATTCTATTTTTCTTATCCCTTCAAGTTTCTCTTGGTGCCATCTTCTATTACTCCCTTTTTTTTACATATCATCTTAAACAACTTAGTACCCCAACTATTCCCTATGAATAATTCTTCTAACTATGATAGTTAATAAAGTTTTTGAGAGCTAAAAATATCATTTTTCCATATAGGAATATAAACAATTTGACCTTACTGAAGCCCATAAAATTTTTCCCCTCTCTTTCTTTTTTACCTTTCCATGTTTCTCTTGAATTTTGTATTTGGATATTTAGTTCTTGTAGTTTCTTTACAAATACTTGGATATTGTTTATTTTGTTAAATGCCCATGCTTTTTCTTGGAAGTATATAGTCAGTTTTGATTAATAGGTGATCCTTGATTGTAGATCCAATTCTTTTGCCTTTCTGAATATTGTATTCCAAGCCTTGTGGTGCTATATTGTGGAGGGTTCCAGATCCTGTGTAATCCTGATTGTCCTCCTTGATGTAAGAATTGTCCCATTCTTGCTTCTTGCACTATTTTCTCCTTAACATGGAAGCTCTTGAATTTGGCAGTTACATTCCTGGGGGTTGTCTTTTGAGGATTTAATATAGAGGGTGAACTATGGACTCTTTCAATGTTCATTTTGCTCTCTTTTTCCAGGATATCAGGCCAATTTTATTGGATAATTTCTTGAAGTATGATGTCAAAATTTATATTTATTTCTAGGTTTTCAAGTAGGCATATCTCAAATTCTTTCTCCTGGACCTATTTTCCAAGTCAGTTGGCTTCTCAATGAGATATTTCATATTTCCTTCTAATTTGTCATTCTTTTGACTTTTGCTTTGTTAATTATTGCTGTCTTGTGAAATTGTTAGCTTTTAATTGCCCAATTGACTGGTTTTAAGGTATGATCTTTTTATTTTCCTTTCCAGTTTGGTCTATCCTGCTTTTCATGACTTCTAATAGGTGAATTCTGGTCTCCAATTTGTTTATTATTTCATTTGATTTCTGGGCTTCTTTTTCCAAGTTGGAGATACTGTCTTTTAAACTGTTATTTTCTTTTTTGAAATATTTCTCATTTTTCTTGCCAAGTTTGTTCTAGCTTTCCGGCTTGGTTCTCCACCTCCATTTTGATTTCCTGGAGAGCTTGTGAACAATTTTTAATTTTTTTGGAAAGTTTGAATGTTTTTGCTTATTTGTCACCCTCAGCTGTCTCCTCTGTAGATTGAGAAATGGAAAGAGAAGTAAAATAGGACAAATTATATCCCAAAGAGGAGCCAGGGGAGGTTCTATTACAGTGGAGGGGAGGACGTGAGGGGTGATGGGTTGTACTTAAACCTTACTCTAATTGGAATTGTATCAAAGAGGAGAGAACAGCCAGATTCACTGGGGTAGAGAATGCTATCTTGCCCTTGAGAGAAGCAGAAGGTAAATAAAAAGGATTGTAGTGAGGGGAGTATTATAAGGGAGGGAGAAGTAGAGGCAGGTGATTAAAAGCAAAACAGTGACGTGGAGGGAAAGAGTAAAAGGAGAAAGGTCAGGATTAAAGGAGGAAATCAATACAGATGGCAATCAAAACTGAGTATGTAAATGGGATGAAATCACCCATAAAATGGAAGCTGATAGCAAAGTAAATTAAAAACCAGAATCCTACTATATGTTGTTTACAATAAATGAAATTAAAGTAGATAGACACACAGAGATTAAAGTTAAGGGGCTCATAGTTTAATTTTTTAAAATTTATTTTTATTTCTAATTTTTTATTTATATATTTTCCATAGTTACATGATTCATGTTCTTCCCCCTCCCCTTTTCCCTCCCTCACCCTTTGCAGAGCTGACAAGAAATTACACAGGGTTATACATGTATTATCACTCAAAAACTATTTCTATATCATTCATTTTTGTAATAATATTTTAAAAAACAAAATCCCATATCCAATACCCATATAAACAAATGAAAAATCAAATATTTTGTTTCAGCTTTATTTCTCTCAGAATTCTTTCTCTCAATGTGGATAGCATTCTTTTCATAAGCCCCTCAGGATTGTCCTGGATCATTGCATTGCTACTAGTAGAAAAGTCAATTACATTCTATTGTACCATAATGTATCAGTCTCTATGTACAATGTTCTTCTGGTACATTTCACTCTTCAGTTCATGGAGGTCTTTCCAGCTTGTATGGAAATCAAGTAGTTTATCATTCCTTTTTGCTTAGTAGTATTTCATTGCCATAATATAACTTAATTTGTTTAGCCATTCCCCAATCAAGGGAAACCTTCTCTTTTTTGAATTCTTTGCCACCACAAAAAGGTTTGCTATTAATATTTTTTTACAAATAATTTTCATTATTATCTCTTTGGGGTATAAACCTAGTAGTGGTATTGCTGGATCATTTTTTAAAGCCCTTTGAACATAATTCCAAATTTCCTTCCAGAATGGTTAGATCAAGGATAGTCCAATAATTCTTAAATTTTCTCTCCTGGATCTATTTTCTAGGTCAGTTATTTTTTCTATGAGGTGTTTCATACTTCTATTTTTTTTCATTCTTTTGATTTTGTTTTATAGATTCTTGATGCCTTGTGAAGTCATTAGTTTCTAAGTGTTCAATTCTAATTTTTAAAGATTGAATTTTATCCAAGACTTTTTGATCCTCCTTTCCCCTTTTGATCTATTGTTCTTTTTTCTTGAGATCTATTTATCATCTCTGATAATCTTATAAGGGCAGTTTAGTTGATAAGGAAATAACAGGACACAGGAGTTGTCTTTTAGCTCATGCTTCCAGCTCTGGCTCCAGGAGCATGGAGTTTATTATACATATATTTCAAGATTCATTTTACAGAAAAGAACCCCCCCAAACTTTGCAGATGTGCAGAAGTTACAAATTATGTCATATCAAAACAAAAAAAGGTCTCATTGGCTTCAGAACAGACCAAGGCCAAGGCTGAATTTTGACTGAGTTCTTATCAGAAAGCCAAGTAGGGGAATATTTTTCTCAGGTTGAATTGTTCCTGCTAAGGTTTTAGTCATGGCTGTACCAGGCAGCTGAATATCTGGCCAAAGGGGAAGAGTGTTAACCACTTAACTTCTGGCTAACTAGGAACTTAAAGCTTTATTATAAGTCCACAATACTTTTCAACAAGAAATCACAAGGATCACAAAAGGGGTCAAAAGAGGAGTCTCAGATTTTTATCTATTGTCTTATTGGCTTCCCACATATTTCCCCCTTTTCTTTAAATTAAAATGATTTATTACACAGGAAAACTTTTTAATGATGAAAGGAGTCATCAATTAGTTATAATCTTCAGCTACAATTGGATCTAATAGGATTTACAGATTAAACTGTTTATTTCTTGCTCTCTACATTTTGTAAATCATTTTTTTAACTTTTAATTTTTTACCTTATTTTCAAGCTGGTCAATTCTGTCTTTTAGGCACTATTTTATTATTTTATTTCATGTGCCTATGTTTCAGATAACCTATTTTGCTTTTTAAGTTATTTTCCCAATTTTCCTCAACCTGTCATTCTTTTGTGAATTCTCTTTTTAGTTCTTCCAGAGCCTGAGTCTTATTTGATGGAGTTTTTGAGGTTTTGCTTACAGTTCTTTGGTCCTCTTCTGAGCCATCTGTTCTTTGTTCTTTGAACAGAAGCTTTCAATCATAATTTTCTTATTTTTCCTTCTGTTGTTTATTCATATTTTTCTTCTTTCTCCCTCCTTGTGGGCTGTACACTTGCTCCTCTGTTTTTCTGCTGGACCTGTGAGTTTACGCTTTTCTGCCTTGAAGGGCCTTCTTCTCTGCTCTGCTGGTATACTGGATTAGATTAGTTGAGATAACCTGCTGAGCTACTTTATCCACAGAGGATGAAGATGAAGGTGTGGGGGGATGAATGTAGTACCCAAATAATTCTCCTCTCTGCTCCTCTTTGCCAGACACCTCCCTTCTATCCAACTTCAGAACCTGGAGCTTCACATGGTGGTGCCAAGGTACTCTGTCAGAAAAGTAGCCTTTCCCCTGAGATGCTACTGTAAGCCCAATTCTTACTGCAGGTCTCAAGTGGGGGAAGGGTTTTGGGTCTTTCCCTTATATCTAGAATTCAAATTTCTATGCATACCTTTCAAGATGAATTAAGCAGGAGAGTCCTGTGACTCCATCTTGTTGTTGGGTTTGGATTTCTATATTTTTTAAAGCACTGTTCTTAAAATTTGTATGGAAGGGTAGTCACAGAGGATTAGATTTCTGCTGCTTCTAAACCACCATCTTGATTACACCATCCTGGAGGCAAATTTTCGTGGAAGGAACATGTGAAGAAATCTGCTAACAGCCACATATATTATAGAGAAATCAATTTAAATTTATACATTTAAGTTCCTGTCCAAACACAGTTTCTCCTGCAAATTTTGCCTTACAGGATCTCTGGCTTGGGCTTCAGCTTTGACTTAGAATCTTGTACTGCTTCTAGTAAGACTATTTTTGGATGTTTTCCTGGTTAATGAAAAAATCTGCCCTTCATTTCCTGACTTTTGGAGATATTAGTACCTAGAGAGGCCTCCCTCTCAGAGGAGGCCATGTGGGTGAAAGCCTTACTTAATTCACCACTGGACCCTCCATCTAGGGTTCCTGGAGCCCTGCCAGAGAGGAGCCAGTTGCGGGAGCATATATTAAGTGTGCTATGTTATATATTTTCTCTACTTCTCACATTTCTGTATTTTCACTCTTTCCCTCTTTTTGTAAATAAAGCTGCTAAAATTAATTTTGACTTGAGCTGTATTAATCTTTTTTTTTAAATCAGAGACCACATTCTCTTATATTTAGTCCAACCATAAATTAAATCTCTACACAGCAGAACTGAGATTGAAACATTAATTAAATAAGTTTGAGATCTTCCTTCATCTGATTTGTTGTTGTTGTTGTTGTTGTTGTTGTTGTTGTTGTTGTTGTTGTT
>NC_058131.1:713432107-713449006 GCF_016433145.1 Gracilinanus agilis
ATATATGTACACACATGTGCGTGTAACCTTATGAGGAGGTGTTTTACTCTATTTCTTCGCCCATATCACATGTACATAAACACTGAGGCAGTATCCATGCATCATGGATTACTATCACTATACAATCATTGTAGTCTGAGATTGGAGGAGAAGAGGATTAGAATTTCTGGAAACAGATTATTTCACCATCTTCCTGACTCCTGAACCATATCATTAGAGGTCTTTTTACTGGAGCCTGAGCAAAGCAAGCTGAATTAGAACAATCAATATGATTTTTAGAATAGTTGAAAGTATTTCTTTCATTCATTTAGATGTAGCTTTTTAATGGCTAGAGATCACAAGAGGAAGTAAAGAGGAAAAAAATGGAATCTGTCAATTATATATATGTATATATTTTTTTCTTTTTGACCCTTAAGAATTAGTTGAATAAAATTGCACCTAATGTTTTGACTTAACAACTTAACACATTTCAAAATTTGTCCTTTTACCTAAAAGATATTTTTCATATGGCAATTGTGATGAATGTTTGGATCTTGACAAGGTAAAAGCATGATTGTGACAAAACATGCTGAAATATGGGACTAAATGGAGCCCATATGCAGGTATGATAGCTACAAGGATGAAAAAGAAAGTTGTTTACCTATCACTCATTCAGTGGAAAACATCTCTTTTCTCCCAGGGGTAGAGTACTATGAAATTAATTAGTGTTTGTATGTATACACACATATATACATTCATGCATTAATAGTAACAGATAAATATCACATTTATATATATGCACATAAACACATATATAAAATATATTCAAAATACATGTACATCCATGGACAAATATATGTGTATATTTCACAGATAATTCTCCAAAGTCCTTCAGTGCCATTCAATGGGAAGCTCGTTGCTGAATAAGGTTGGGGAATCCATGTACAGGTTATATAAGTTCATTGAAATCCATTAAATTCAATAGGAATTATTTAAACCTTTGTTTTTGGTGAAAGTTCCTGTGCTAGGTGGTGAGGATACCAAATCCAAAGTGAAATAGCTATAGCCAACATGGAGCTTACATTCTGGGAGACCCTTCATGAAGGTAGATAAATGAATCAATACCATTGCCAGAAGAAACATTACTGAAGACATCAGAAATGTTCATGTGACCATAACCACCAATTCTGACATAGTTTCCCAAAGGTCATAGAGTAAAATTCAAGCTCTAAAGTAAGGCTATATATCAATATTCCACAAGAATATCTCTGCTCCTTCTGTCTAGATTATCTTGACTTTGCAGAATCCATCTTCTCTCGTCTCTAACCTACTTTCCAGGTTTGGTCCATGAAGTTCTAACCATTTTTTAATAAAACCATTTAGCAGACTTTTCTGTTTTGTCAATGGCTTATCTGATAAATGTTCATTTGTTCAAATGATACGACAAAATAGATTTGAAGCCTAATGTCTCCTTATAGAATGGATATGATCTTAATTTCCTTAAGTTTATGCCAATGTCTCAAGCTCTGACAGAGCATGGAAAGGTTTCAATTACAGGTCTGGTGAAGGTCTGTTTGGATATTATCAAAGGATCATTCCAGAAAACTTCAAAGAAATACATTACCACTTTAGCCCAAGGGTAGGGGATATTTGGGCTCAAATGATCTTTGAAACTTAATAAATCAGAAATATCTAGAAAATGCAAGCCTGGACTCTGATGAGGATATACAAGAAAAAGAGTCATATTTCCCACTTGAGTTGCCCGTTGATACAGAGAGGTTTGCAGATACTGGAAAATGTTCTGGTTTTGACAGGAGTAGTGCCCTAGCTCCCAGAAAGAGGCTTTACACCAAGCCAAAAGGAAGTCCCAAACCCATAACAGGGCAGCAATGGTAATGGGTTCCATTTTTCAGTTCTGGGTCAAAGATCCAAGGCAGACGTAGGTGACTCCTTGTACACCCATTCATAATGTTGAAAGGTAATGAGGGGGTCTACTTTGGTTGTTTTTACCAGGAAGAGTAAATTCAGAAGCAAAGGGCAGTCCCTGTGGCTCATATCAAAGTAGCGGAAGTATCAATTCCATCTTCCAGCATAGCCTGAACCTTGCAGAGAAATAATAGGAATCCCAATTTAAAGGGAACCTATAGTTCTGTATTACTGAACTGACAGAGCTTCCCACATGGCTGATAGCAACTAAGGACTTCAGCAGTATGTTGACTGTTGTTCAGATGTGTACTCATATCAGAAACTTGCAGAACTCTGAGCAGGAGAGCAGTAACCTAGCCCTCTCTCAGTACCCTTTGAGAGCATTAAAAATGCACTTCCTTAGCATGATCAGTCCTTGAGATTCCAGAATAATATAATTATCAATACTCTTCAAAATATGCAATGGGAAAAATCCTGACCTTTTGATTCCTATCATGATCAGGCCTCTAAATGCCAGCCCTTGCAATGGATTTATTATGTTTTGATTATCTTAAAACATGTAATATAACATTTGAAGGAAGTCGTAGTAGATATAATTAAATAATATAAACATTCATTTTAATATTTAAATGTTATTTCTCCCCCATGACATTTGAATATGGAAATGAGGATTCTACAAGGCTCTGCCTTTTATATGAATAATTACAGTCAATTCTGAGCACACCATTTGGGGACAGATATTTGTAAGTTGAAGAGCATGCAGAATGGTAGAGACCTTTAGGTCATGCCATATGAGGATCAATTGAAAGAACTGGGGATGCTTATTCTGGAGAAGAGGACTGCTGGTGTACAGCTATGTACAAGTATTTTAAAGACTATCATTTTGAAGAGACATAAGATATGTTCAATTTGACAAAGCATGGCTGAGAAACAGTATGGAAAAAAATTTTAAAAATTAATTTGAAAAGTTAGTTTGATGTCAGAAAAAATTCTAATAAAAGCTATCCTAAAGTGAAATGTTCCCCATTGGGAAGTAGAGCTTCCTTCTTACTAAATTTTAAATCAAACGTCAAATGACCACTTTCTCACATGTACTACTGGAGATATTTTTATGCAGTTGATTTAGATGACTTACTTTACCCTCTAACTCTGAAATTCAGTAACTGAAATCTTTAGGGTACTTTTAGAATAGATATCAGTATCTCAGTAACTAGTTTCTGTTCTTCCAGTCTGCATTGAACTAATGTCCTATAATTACAGAACTATGAAAGCACACGAAGAACAAAATGGAGAACAAAAGAAAACAGTTCTAATGATATAGGAAGTTGAATACTAATATGGGGGAAAAACAATCAGGGGAAAAAAGTATATATTTTCCAGTTCTATAGAAAACTGCAACTTAGTCCATGTATGCCAGTGATCTATTATATTTTCTAGCATTTCTTAAGAGTAAACAATTGGCCTAGATCAACATGAGCTGGATTATTTCATGAATTTCAATGCATTTCAGGAGACTTTGAAGTTTCATCTTTCAAAAATATGTACTCTTCCTTCAATATTTTCCTCACTCTCTAAAAATCTCGCTTCACTATGGTTCTCTCTAAGTCAGTGTGTATGTATATATTATATATTTAACTCAGTGTTTATATATATATATGTATATGTATATGCACTTACGTATACACAGAGTTAGAAAACCATATGTATATATATACATATATATTCATATACATATACATATATACATATCTATACATATGCATTAATATATACACATACTTAAATACACATTTATATATGCATCCTATACATTTTTCCTAAGTACATATATTAATATAATTTGATTAACAACTTGCAGAAATTTCCAAGAAAATTACTTTTATAATAAGCTTTTATGTTTGTCCTACTCTTGGTATCTATGAAATGATAATGGGAGAGGACTTAATGAATTATTTTCTTTGGACTTCCAGTGTTTCCAAAAACATTTTTAAAATGTCCTACTAGAAGGACAGATCAGATAGATATAGATATAGATTTGTAGACAGATAGATATAGGTATCAATATATCTATATCTATGATGCTTCCTTTTTTAAATATAATTTTGATCATATGTACTGACATTTTGACATTGGTGGTAACCTAAAAAGAATGATACTGATTTCTCATTTTCAAAAAAAAATATTAAATGTATTATTCTTTAAGATTTAAATTTTATTTGAGGAAGGTGAAACATCAGTAAATAATTTGTGTGTGTGTGTGTATTTGTGTGTGTGTGTGTGTGTGCACCTCATCAAATGGAAAATTTCTCCACTAAATTGGATTAGTCATTTTTCTCTAATTCATAGTATTAGAATTGCCTGGTACACTGAGAGGGTAAAGTAATCTATCACATCTATATCAGAGAACAATTTGAATTTAGTTTTCCTTAGTATAAGGTTTTCCTTTTAACCACTGTTATATTGCCTTTCTAACCACAAACCTATCTAATGTTAATCTTAGAAGGACTATATTTTAAAAAATACCTTTAAAATGAGTTAAGTGTAATATTAAAAAGCTTCAGAAATCAGACTTAAGAAAACTGTTATTGAGATTTAATAATAGTCACCTCTAGACATTTAAATAGAAAAGTCATATCAAATTCATTCAGAGTAAAAGGATAATATACCAGATTGTCCCTCTGTTAAATTCTTTGGAGGAAAACCAGTTTGGTCAATTAGAAAACAATGGAAGAATCCATAAGAAAGGAAAAAAAAGAATTTAAAATATATAATTTAAATATTAGATTAATACCTTACTGATCTGATAAAAATATATGAATCCTCTATAGGTCATTGGATCATAATATTTAGCATTGTTGGCTAACTGAGAAGACATCATGTTTAATCATTGCCCTCGTTTTGTAGATGAAGAAATTGAGGCAATAAATAGAGTGAATCTCAGGATTTGAACCCTGATCGCATTCACATAAAGTCCAGTCTCTGACTATTCCACATTATTAAATTTAATAATGTAATTAACTGCATCATTTAACATGATTTTATATACATTATATAAATTATATATGTACATACGTTAAAGTCATTTAACATAAATTAGCATTTAAGCACAAGAATTTTAGGCATTTACATTTAGTTTATCAATAGAGGTAAGATGTATGTTAAACACATGATTCATTTCTTTTTTATTAAAGTTTTCCTCATATAATGGAGGATGTAGTGATCCTTAAAATCTGTGTCAGAAGAACAATTAAATCTAACTCATATTTGTTACAAGTACCAGGCATTGTAGAGCTGAATGATCTGGATACCAAGACCAAAAAAAAAAAAAATGTAACACTCAGTACCTTCAAGATTTATATTATGCTAGGGTAGGGGGTTGAGTTTCCCTTTCATTATCCATTTCATTAAAATCCATTTCAATGAAGATGACACTGAAATATATAAAATTACATAAGCATAAAATGTACTCAAAACAAATTCATAAGAGACAGTAAAAATGACTATGATCATTAATAAAGGATTCATAAAAGAGGTGGCATCTCAGCAGTATATTCAGGAATGTGCTGGAGTCCACTTGCAATGAAAGCTGATTGTTAAATTTTAACATATACATTTATACCTGAGACATTGAGAAATGCAAAATTCAAAGTTAGATTGATTGTGTTGTTGAATGTCTAGAGTTAAAAAAGTGATGGAGAAAATTATAATGAAGATTCAATTGAAAAGTATGTCATTCATGGCTGAACAAATTTTGGTATCTGTTGGTGATGGAATACTATTGTGCTCAAAGGAATAAAGAACTGGAAGAATTCCACGTGAACTGGAATGACCTCCAGGAAAGGATGCAGAGTGAAAGGAGCAGCTTCAGGAGAACATTGTACACAGAGAGGGATACACTGGTACAATTGAACATAATGGACTTCTCTACTAGTAGCAATGCAAGGATCAAGAGCAAGGCTAAGAGACTTATGAAAAGAACTATGGGAGGAGAAACACAGAAGAAAAACAACTACTTGAACACATGAGCTGATGGGGATATTATTGGGGATGTAGACACTAAGTGATAACTCTAGTCCAACTATCAATATTATGAGATTAGGTCTTGATCAATGATACATGTAAAACCCAGTGGAATTGTGTGTCACCTAAGAGGGGATAGGGGGGTTGGGGAAGAGGGAAAGAACATGAAATATGTAACTAGGGGAAAATATTCAATGTAAAAAATAGCAAAAAAAAAAAAAGAAAGAAAGAAAGAAAGTATGTCAGTCATACATTTTTTCCCAAAAGCCAATTGTTAAATATTTAACATCATACCCCTGTATGCATTGAATCTGGAAGGTGTGGAAATTAGTATGGAAGTACTTGGTGCAGAGCCCCAGTGACAGAGTATGTGTTTTCTTTCTGAGGTCCACAGAACCAAGTTCAAAAGATTTTATATCTAAAAGTTTAATAACTAGGTGGTAGGTTTTACTAGCTACTTGTAAAACTATATGCTAAGACATGAATTTGTTGTTAGATTCCTTAAAATAATTATTGCTTCCACAGATCAAATCATGAATGGACTCTTAGAAAGCTTATTGGAATTGAAATCAAAGGATCTCTTTTGGAATCCTAGCTCAACTACTCACTAGTAGTTGAGCGACTGGGCAATATTGGGAAAATCAATTCTTCTTCATCCTCATATATATAAAAATGGATGGTTGAAGGAGAGAATAACTGGCATTCCTTTGAGTCATTAATCTTTCCTGTGATATATCAAAAGAAAAATATTTATTTCTAGATCTCTTATTTCTTTGTAATTTCTATAGTTAATAGTCTGGTCTATATTTCTTTTATTATCTTTACTGAATTTAACCAACTCTTCCCACTTCGTGCTGTTTTGAAAGCAACATCCTGTTGGGAAAATGAAGAAACCTTCAACTCTTCTGTTTACAAACGCAAACACTTTTCAACAGAACTGATCAGGGAAGCTAGTAAGAGTGGTAAACTATATACTTTAAAAAGCAAATCTTGACCCCAAATGCAAATTTTATTCAATGAATATGTTATACTAAATATAAGTTACTCTTGAGAGCTTCTACTTTGATTTATTTTTTTCTTTCAGTAAATCTCCATTAACTATAGACATGCCATGCAAATAATATGGAAAAGGGAGCATTTTTCATCCAAGATCGACATTTCAATCTAAGATTGACATTTCTGTTTCTTCTTTCCAATCAACATCTTCTTGACATTTAGCAGAACACTGCATTTTTGATAGTTTCTTTCAATCAGAACTCATTTCCAATCGTATTTCCATTCTGCTTAAAATGATTGTATAAATATGTCCATTAGATCAAGTAGTCTTTGTTATGATGGTCTTTTCAGCTACTTATCTATTTAGACTAAGACTCAGAAGAAATAACCTTTCTTTTATAAATGGGTACTTGAATTTGTAATTTTGTTTGGAGGCAGAAAAAAGCTTGTAAGGCTCAAAAACAGCTTAATTTTTTAGTGGTTTGATATGACTTTCCAGTTTTTCTTCTTCTTTCCTTGACACTATTAACTACCCTCTCGTTTAGGATAAACTAACCATTTCGGGTCTTCATTACTCTGTGAAATCATAATCCTCCTAACTGTCTGAACCAATGTACCTCATTCCACTTTGTTTATTTATTCTGTATATATTAAGGGTGTATACTAAGACCTCTCCTGAGAAATCTCTTCTCTTGCTACTCCTTCTATCTCTCTATTTTTATCTCTCCCCATATCTCTGTCTCTTTTTCATTTTGTCAATCATTCTCACCAATTCATTGAGTCTATTTCTTTCTGTCTCTGTCTGCTTGTCTTTATTTCTGTATTTGTCTTTCTGTCTGTTTCAGAAGGAGTGAATTATAGATGACGGTAAGTGTGCCAAGCAAGTCAATTTATCACAATTTATCAGTTTCTGTGTACAGTGTTCTGGTTCTGCTCATTTTCCTCTGCATCAATTCCTAGAAGTAATTCCTGGTCACATGGAATCCCTCCAGTTCATCATTCCTTTCAAGCACAATAGTATTCCATTACCAGCAGATACAACAATTTGTTCAGCCATTCCCCAATTGATGGACACCACCTCCTTTTCCATTTTTTGTCACTAAAAAGAGCTCGACTATAAATAATTTTGTGCACATATTTCCCCTATTAGTTCTTTGGGATAAAAACCCAGAAGTGGTACAACTGGATCAGAGAGCAGGAAGTCTTTTAAAACCCTGTGGGCATAGTTCCAAATTGCCTTCCAGAATGTTTGGATCAATTCACAATTCCACCAGCAAATGCATCAGTATCCCAATTTTGTCACACCTCCAATATTTATTACTTTCCTTTGCTGTCATATTGGCCAATCTATTTGGTGTGAGGTGGTACCTCAGAGTGGATTTGATTTGAATTTCTCTGATTATGAGAGATTTGGAACACTTTTTCATGTGCTTATTGATAGTTTTGATTTCTTCATCTGAAAACTGCCTATTCATTTCCCTTGCCCATTTGTCAATTGGGGAATGGCTTGATTTTTTTAATACAATTAATTTAGCTCAGCATAAATTTTAGAATTTAGATTGTTGTCAGAGGTTTTTGTTATAAAGATTTTTCCCAATTCATTGCTTCCCTTCTAATTTTCATTGCATTGGTTTTGTTTGTAAAAAAAATTTCCAATTTTATGCATTAAGTTCTTTTAATTATTTTTTTAATTTTTTAGAAAAAATTTTTCCATGATTCCATGATTCATGTTCTTATACTCTTGCGTTAATTTTAATGAACTTTAAAGACACATTTTCAAAGGAAGAATAGTATTTCAATGATGCTACAGTTTCTGAAATGTTAAAGTGAAATTTCATGTAAAAGGCATTCAAATAAAACAAAATAGTGGACATGAGTAGGCAATAACATTGAATAATACCTCAAAAGAGGCATCTAGGTGGAATAATGAATAAAACAACTCAATAGATAAAAATGTGCCATTAGAGAAAATTACCAGAAAAGTAGATAAACAGGTGATTAGGGATAGTGAGTGGATAACATATATTTGACTGGTTTCCAGGTAGTTCCATGAGATCTTACATTGTTATATGTTATAAATGGAAAGGCCCTTGGTCACAGAGAAGAATAATATATGAATAAATTGCAGGCTACATTGTTGTATTACTCCAAATGAGAATATAACATTTTTTTGAGCTGGCTGTCTTCACAGATCATCCTCTCTCCTTTTGGATTCACATCTTTTTACTGACTATTCAACAACTCTGTCATCAGGCTCAATACTTAACCATATATATCACAAATTATGACTATATGTTTATTTATCCCAAGCTTCCAGTTTCTCTGTAGAGCAGATTAAAATGTTCAAACATTCCTACTTTCCCCTCTATTCTGAAATTCAGCTGATTTTATCATTTTTCCCACAAATAGAAATAAAAGGGCTGACTACAAACAAGAACAACAACAACAACAACAGAAGGTTTATTCTTGAGATATTTAAGATAGGAGATTTGGAAAATATACTTTACTGTGTTTCAGGGGAAACACAAATTCCTTGGGGTAAAACTATTAAAAGAAAAATTTTATGATATCTTGATAATTATTCTATTATTCTAGAAAATATTTCTTTTCAGATATCATCTAGTTGTTGACATATTATTTGTTTTATGATTCATAGGAATATTCATGATGAGTAAAGATATTTACTTTACATCTTCTATACCTGATTTCACTTCCAGAGAACAAGGTACTCCTTCAGGAATAAGTTCATCACTGCTGTAGTCATCATCACAACATGAACTCCAGCCATGATTGACATCACGTCCTTCAATCTCTTCTCCCCTCTTTTTGAGGTAAGAGCAAACTACCAAACTCCTCATATTGCCTTCCTTTAGAGAGGGCAGAAAGTAGACTTCCAGCCCATTCCATTTTGCATCTACTGCACGGCCTCTTTCAAGCTTGAAGGAATAAGAAGCCTTTGTGCCACTTACCCCCTGGTGTTGCTTCTCCTTTACCTTTTTTCTTGCCTCCTTTTATCTGTTAACTGATTCTTTCTATTTTAAGTTCCTAAAGAACAGAGAATGTTTTATTTTTGTATTAATCATATCTCCAGAAATTAGCATACTGCCTTAAATGTCATAAACACTTAATAAATGTTTCCTTTATTGAATTGGAAGTAAGAAAATAATAAGAAAAAATAAAAATCTGCTGACTACCCTGGATGATGTGTTGTTCCACACTGAAGATGGATGCATCATAAGTTTTTAATACAACCAGTATATATGACTGCTGAGTCACTGTGAGTTTAAAAAACAAATAAATATATACATATGGAGAGAAGAACCACAAAAATTATGAAGCACAAATATCTTATTTATTAGGAAAGAGAATGAAGATTGAATATTATAGTGCAACAAGTTGACTAGACTGCATTTAAAAAAATCTAAGACAGAAAAAAAAAACAACCACTTGAACACATGGGATGATGTGGGCATGGTTGGGGATGTAGACACTGAATGACCATACCAATGGAACTATCAATAATATGTAAATAAGTCTTGATTGATCACACATGGTAAAACCAGTGGAAATGTGTGTTGGATATGGGTGGGTGAAGGGGGGTGAAGGGGAAAATAAAAACAAGAATCATGTAACCATGGAAAATGTTTCTAAAAATAAAATATTTTTTAAAATCTAAGACATATTATTTAAAATATATTTAGGGAACATCATTTAAAAAAATAATGGGGAGTGGAAATAACTGAACTCTCCCATCCCTCCCCTCAAAATGATTTTAGAGCAACATCTGAATCAAACTTTGAAGTGACAAATCCAACAAAAGTTCAGATTGATTCATTTTTCCAGCATAAGATGACTGAGGATGTCAATAGAAGAGGTCAGTGACACTGAGGTTTGGGCTTACCCAGAATATACTGTAAAGAATTAAATTTAGGGTTTTGACTAAATGTATAAAAATCCTAAAATAATATGTTGTCACTGATTTAAAATATTATAGTTCATCAAAATGACTTTTAGTAGCTTTTATTTACAAGCAGTTAGAAAGAATGAAAGTAGAGAAATGTAAAAAGAGGGTAAAGAAAATGTCTAGCCTATCATAATAAATATTGCTCTGGTCCTTGGCTCAGTCCAGCAGGGCTTCTTAACCCTCAACCAGAGAACTTAGTGTTCCACCCACACCTGGGACTCTGGCTCTTAGACTGTTTCTGGTAAGACAGCTTTGCTTGGGTGAGTGAGAAGCTGACTCCTCCAAGAGGGGAAGGTCTCTCTGGAATTAATCTCTCCAGAAGCCAGGAAAGGAGAGTCAGCTTCTTACTCACCCAAGCCAAAACTGTCTTACTAGAAACAGTCTAAGAGCCAAAGTCCCAAGTCAAAGTCCCAAGTCAAAGCTCCAAACTTCAATCCCAGTCCAAGACACTCCAAGCTCAAAATGTTCAGAACTTTTTATAGTCCTTTTTTGTCCTTTCCCCTCTTCACAGAGGCCAGTCATAGCTTCCAAGTTGTCTAGACTTCCCAGGGGGTCAGTTTCTGTGGGATCCACCTTTCCTGCTCTGAAAGTATCAACTCTTATCAAAGGATTCACAATTTTCTGATTGATTGGATTAAAAGGGTGGATCTTTCCAAGGGACTTATGAATTCACTTACTTGATGGCTAACAAAGTGTTAAGAAGGGGTTAAGGGGGGCTTAGTAGGGGTTTCTTGACTAACTCAAAAAAGACAAAAAGAATAAAGAATTCCCTTTCACCAGCACATAGCGATAGTACCAGTAAAAGGTCCAACAGCAGCAGTAGCTTTTTTTTTTAAATAATTTTTTTTATTTTTAGAAAAAAATGTCCATGGTTACATAAGTCATGTTTTTACTTTACCCTTCACCCACTTCACCCCTCCACACTGCCCCCCACCACCACTGTAGCTAATTTGCATTTCCACTGGTGTGGTCAGTCAAGATTTATTTACACATTATTGATAGTTACATGGGTGTGGTCTTTTCAGGTCTATGTCCCCAATCATGTTCTCATCAACCCAAGTGTCCACGCAGTTGTTTTTCTTCTGTGTTTCTACTACCCTTGCAGTTCTTCTTCTGAATGTGGATAGTGTTCCTTCCATAAATCCCTCCAAATTGTCTTGGGTCATTGCATTGCTGCTAGTACAGATGTCTATTACATTCAATTTTACCATAATATATTAGTCTTTGTGTACAATGTTCTTCTGGCTCTGCTCCTTTCACTCTGCATAAATTCCTGGAGGTCTTTCCAGTTCACATGGAATTCCTCCAGTTTATTATTCCTTTGAGCACAATAGTATTCCATCACCAACATATACCACAATTTGTTCAGCCATTCCCCAATTGAAGGGCATACCCTTGCTTTCCAGTTTTTGCCACCACAAAGAGTGCTGCTATAAATATTTTGTGCAAGTCTGTTTATCTATGATCTCTTTGGGGTACAATTCCAGCAATGGTATGGCTGGATCAAAGGGCAGGCATTCTTTTATAGCCCTTTGAGCATGATTCCAAATTGCCCTCCAGAATGGTTGGATCAGTACAACTCCACCAGCAATGCATTAAAGTCCCAATTTTGCCACATCCCCTCCAACATTCATTACTTTCCCCTGCTATCATTTTTTGACACTCTCAGCTTAGAGACAATGAAAGGATAAAAAAATAGTCAAAAAGAGATTACATGGGATATTTTGCTGGCCCTGGGTAAAGCTGATGCTGATTGGCAACTTCATTACCCATATTCAAAACTGAGTCACATTTCCAGGACAGAGTAGAATACATGTGATCAATTACATGGTAGCATGGGTCCTGGTTTCAGATCCTAGGCAGAGAGGAGGCCTAGCATTTTTGGCTACAGGAGAGCAGGTCAGCAGGTCACAGTCCCAGGGTCAGACAAGCACTAGAACTTGTGGCTCTACGGAAACCTAGAACCTTTCTTGGTAAACACTACAGTGCAGTGCAGACAAAGAGAATAGTGACCACACTTCTCCCTGGATTATACCACCTTGGAAGAAAAAAAGCTTATATGCCCTCAAAATAAGTTCTGAAAATAGCAGCATGGAACAACAACAACAACAACAGCAACAGCAACAGCAACAACAACAACAACAACAACTACTACTACTACTACTACTACTACTACTACTACTACTACTACTACTACTACTACTACTACTACTACTACTACTACTACTACTACTATTACTACAAGGTTTCTCCAAGCCCAAATGAAAATAGTCCCAACTTTACCATGAAGTTCAAGCTCAGGAAGAAGGATGGAAAAATGAACGAACAGGAACTTAATCACACAGCTACTATAGTGGCAGGGAAGTCCAAGATACAAACTCAGAAGACAACAACATGAAAATGGCTATGTTCAAAACCTCAAAGAGAAATGCTCATTGAACACAGGCTAAACAAGAATTCCTGGTAGAGTTTTAGAAAATCAATAGAGGTAATAAAAATAGGAAAAATTGGGAAAATAAATGAGTAAGGCAAGAAAATTATGAAAACAGAATTAACAACTTGACAAAAGAGGGACAAAATTCACTAATAACTCCTAAGGAAGCATAATATGACAAATAAAAAAATTGGTATTATAATTCAATGTTGTTTATATTGAATCTACATAGTGATTTCTATAGATCAAAATCAACATGTAACAGCCTAACAGATTCCCAAGGAAAAGCATACAACAGTGATTTTGCTGGTAAATATACTACAAAAAGGAGAAGGGGAAAAGGAGGGGTTTGAAGTCTCAGGGTTAGGAGTGAGCTATATGACTAACATTGGCTGGTTTATGACCTCAACCCTGCTGAGGGTCTCAGGCTTTCTGCCTTTCATGTCCCCAGAACTTTGCTCAATGTAGTCTCAGACTTTGGTTCCCACATTTTTATACTTCAATTACTTATTCAGCTAGAAAGGAATTTTCCTAAAGTGTAAACATGATATCATTCCTCTGCTCAAAAAACTCTTCTGGCCTCTTATTACATTCATGACCCAATAAAAAATATTGTTTGATTTTTAAGATCCATCACATATTTTAACCTTTTTGCTGTGCTAGTCTTTTTAAAAACTGCAAAAAATATCATATATATGTGTGTGTATATGTACATATATATTCACAATATTTTAGAGTAGACTCAATGTCCATATGTATTGTGATTTGTTTATTTATTCAATGTTTCATGCATTCATCTATCTACCTCTCTCTGTCTGTCTCTACCTATATCTGTCTGTCTATCTCCCCCCTCCATTCACTTTCTTTCTCTCCCTATCATCTAGAATTTCTATTCTTATAGTCCTTTGGAATCTATTATCTCCATACTTGACCATTTGAGCAGAACTTTAGAGATACTTTTAGAATTTCAAAGAAACTGTTTCAGAATTGTAAGCATCACTTAATGGCTAAAATGTATGCCTTTATTTACAGATTGTGACATAGTAATTGCTATTTATTATGTATTGGTGTTGATGCCCTGTTTTTAGGTTGTTGTTCATTATTAACAATAAGCACATTCTAATTTACATCAACTTTGCTGTTGCAGTAGTAAATTAAATTCATGACTATGTTCTTTACATAGTAGGTATTTAAAATTAATATTTATTTTGTGGTACAAATGCTCTTACTATCTAAATTCTTCTCATCTACTTGCCTTAGCATACTGATTCATTGGTTCCCTCATCTTACCAAGGACCATTATAATTATCAAACAATATTTATGCCATACCTTTCCCTTCTTTAATTACATGCTATGACTATATTTTAACTGTTTTGAGAGTATGATTTGCATTTAAATAATTTAAAATCACAATGTCACAAGTGTACCTAATACATTATGAGTTATGACTCTTTAAGTATTGAATATTTTATGAGGGCTTGGCGTAGCCAACCTTAGGAAATGTTTAGATAGCTTGGCAATATGCCTGGGATGATATTGTCATTGTTAAAGTACTGGGGCAAGTCCCAATATGTAGCAGTCCATTCCTAATTTTTTCTACGTCCTTTCTTCTGTTTATTGTCAGAAAGAGAATAAATGGTTTTGGAAGAGCAGTCTAGCTACAATAGTTAAATTACCATGGACTACAAAATAAGGCCATTAAGGATTCCAAGAAAAAAAGTATATAGGTCTTGTTAAAATACCTGAAGATGGACTTCTGGTTAAGATGGCGGCAGAGTAAGGAGCAGCTGCTCGATCTCTCCTGATCGAAGCATACAGGACTCCTCAAGGGGAAATAAAAACAAGTCCAGAAGAACGAAGGAACCTCACAACAGGGCTCAGCATTGAAGGTACGCAGAATCGGGGCATTTCCACGCTATAAAGGGGTGAAACAGCTCTCACTAAAACGTGAGAGGAAGAAGCCCCTCCCCTACCCCCCACACCGCACACCTCACACAACGCCAACGCACAAGTGTGAAAACAGGACTGGGGCAACCAGATAATCACTGGCAGCCCCAGGGCTTGTACCTGTGTGTAGCAAGATGAGGGACCCCAAGTGGCTGGCGGCGTACACGGACTTTCCCCGAGCATCCACTTGGGTGAAGGCACCACCTCTGGCCTGGACAAAGGCCTCTAAAACAAGGCCTTTCCCAAGTGCTGAAGGCATTGCCTCAGGTGCGAATAAAGATCTCCAGCCCACAGACCTTCACTACCTTCTGCAGGGGTGAAGGCAGTGCCCTAAGAGCATCTGAGCAGGCAAAGGCAGTGCCCTAGGCTTGAATAACTATCTCTAGCACAGGTTTGGACCTACAGTGAGGAACCCTTGCGGACCAGAGCGAGGCAGTGGAAGCAGCCCCAAAGACTGCTGAAGGAACTTCGGGCAGAGGGGCAGACCGGGAACTACCAGGAGGCCTGACCCCAAGGACAAGGAGACCTGAGCCCCCAGGAGCTTGCAAGGTGCAGGCAGACCCTGAGTGCAAAGACAAAGCTGAAAAGGGGCGGGGCTGACAATGGCCAGCAATAAGGAAGTCCAGAAGAAAAAGACTATCAAGAGAAACTCTGGAACACTGGACAACTTCTACACAGAGAAAATCCAGACAACAGAGGAGGGAAAACAAAAATCCAAACCTCCCCAAAAAAATGAAAGCTGGTCACAAGATATGGAAGAGTTTAAAAATGAAATGCTAAGGAAGATAGAAGAAATCTGTCAAGAAAATAACAGTTTAAAAGGCAGAATTTCTCAATTGGAAAGTGAGACAAGTCAACTGAAGACCAAAAATGACCCGATTGAAAAGGAAAACCAAAAAATTATAGCCGAAAACCAAAACATTAAAGCCGAAAACCAAAACATTAAAGCTGAAAACCAGTCCTTAAAGGCTAGAATTGAACATTTAGAAACGAATGATCTCTCAAGACAACAAGAACAAATAAAACAAAATCAAAAGACTGATAAAATAGAAGGAAACATGAAATATCTCAATGAGAGAGTGACAGACCAAAAAAAACAGTCTAGAAGAGACAACTTGAGAATGATTGGTCTTCCAGAAAAGGCAGAAATTAATAGAAACGTGGACTCCATACTTAAAGAAATTATTCAGCAAAATTGCCCTGAAGTTCTACAATAAGAGGGCAATATAGACATTGAAAGGATCCATAGATCATCCTCTACACTGGACGCAGAAAGACAACACCCAGAAATATAATAGCGAAATTAAAGAGCTTTCAAGTTAAAGAAAAAATCTTACAAGAAGCCAGAAAGAGACAATTCAAATATCAAGGAGCACCAATAAGGATCACACAGGATCTAGCAGCCTCAATGCTAAAAGACCACAAGGCTTGGAAAACAATATTCAGAAAGGCAAGAGAGCTGGGCCTTCAGCCACGAATCAACTACCCAGCGAAACTAACAATATACTTTCAGGGGAAAGTATGGGCATTCAACAAAATTGAATAATTCCAAGTTTTTGCACAAAAGAGACCGGGACTAAATGGAAAGTTTGACACTCAACCACAAATATCAAGAGAAAGATGAAAAGGTAA
>NC_058131.1:713453993-713570963 GCF_016433145.1 Gracilinanus agilis
AAAAAAATACCTGAAGATATGAAGTATCTATCAATTCATCATGGAGTGTGCTACTTTATTTTTCAAAATTAATCCCAACCCTTCTTTGATTTTATGGATAGATTTCATATATAGCTCTAATTATTTTTGGTCCACTGTGGGGGAACAATGTGAGGAATGGGTGTAGTATCTTTCTGGATCCATATATTCATGTTCTCTTAATCCATCAAGGGCTCATGATTTCATTGATGCAGAAGTTCTCTACATTGATTCAAATTGTGATCCACAGAAAAGTTATAAGTTCCTAAGTTTCCTGTTGCAATTCATGGTACATATTCACAAATGTAAATATAGTCCAATAAAAATGAACCCAATTATTTTTTTTCCTGTGCAGAGTCCAGTGATCCACTAATTTTCCTCCTTGAACCTAACATAAAAAAGTTCCATTTTGAAACTTACCTTCTCTTTGGAATCCATGATTTTGTATACAGCAAGCATGAATCTGGAAGACGGATTTGATATAGGATAAAGAAGTAAGAACCACAAGAAAGGAAATATTTCTGTCATGTATAATACTAATATTTTATTATTGGCTTCTATGGGATCACTTGTTCTTCTACTTTCTGCCATTAGAACATATCCTTTGTTGTGTTCTATCAACCTAGAAAGACTTCATGTATAGAGCATTAATGACTGCACATCTGTGGCTCATGGAACAGTGGAAGTTCTAAAATGTTTATCACTAGGTTGGCTGTTATAGGATGAACTCCATGGCAACATCAGTTATCAAAGATCATCTTCTGGTTCATGAGGCATTGTAATCTAAGTCAGTAGAAGGTAGGAACATCAATAAAACTATGGATCATTGAAGTATGAAAGCAAGAAAAAAAAGGAGGCGTATTTGGATTATTTCACTTTTGTTCTTCCCTCCCTTTTTCCCTCTCTCTCTTTCTCTGTGTCTCTTTGGGTGTCTTTGCCTCTTTATAGTTGCCTCATTTTTTCTATCCTCCTTCTTTACACTTCATCCCTCCTTCCTTCTTTCCTTCCCTCTTCTTTCTTTGATCTTTCTTCTTCATTTTTACTTATTAGCTTGACTGCCTAAATCTAATAGAAGTATAAGTTAATTAAGAGAATATCCTGCCTTCTTACTGCCCTGATAAGAACACTGTACTTTGATTTGTTTCTTTTTTTATAAATTGCAAAAATAATAATATTTGAGATGAACACAACCATGCTGTTTTCAATTATTTTCTTTTCACTGAAAGTATATCATGACAAAGCTAACCAGATGTGGAATGTCCCTTGAAAGATTGTAATCTCCCTTTGTCTCTCTCTGTGTGTTTGTCTCACTGTCTCTCTCTCAGCTATAGCCCAATAAAACCATTTCAACACATGAGATGGGCTAAACCAGACTGAAGGAACTGTCAGGATGCAAACCAATCAGACATAACAGTGTGTCCACCCCAAGCATGTGAAGTCTTCCCCAGCAGAACAGGCTGATGTGAATTATTTGATCCAATGGGCCATGAACACAGTAGAAGCAGGAAATATGGAATGCTTAGAGCTCATTTATACATCAAAAATGTCAAGCTCATCCACTGTATCCTAAGCCATTATCACTCATCCTGACTTTTGTCTTGCTACTGGATTTGGAAGCCTTAGGAAGAAAGAGTGAGGCTGACAATTTTGTGAATATCTACCTCATTTAAGTACAATTTATGCATGTGTCAAAATATGTCAACCATACAATTTTGCTTTTTTATTATTTTACTCATCTCAAAATCTTGAAGTAATGGACAATTAATGAAGCAGCAGTTGGGTATGCACAGGGAACTATAGTCAAAACCCTGTACATAGGCAGTCTAGGACACAGGATGATCTTACTGAAATGAAGCAGCACTGGGATTTATCAGCTCTCTGGGTATCTGAGAAACATTTTTAAAGAGCCATACTGCTCACCTCCTGGTATGTAGAAGGGGCTACCAAAGGTGGCCTTTAAATTGTCTACTTCATCTAACATAACCTTGGACTGCTTACTGTGGCTGGTTGGGATCCTACCCTATAATGAAAATACCAAAAAATGTTTTACTAACATTATTCCACTCACCATTGTTACATGTATAAGGAATTTAATTAAGGGTTTGCCTAAATATATGAGAATTCTAGATTAGTATTGTGACTGCGGATTTTAAAATATTATAGCTCAAGCCAAAATGACTTTTAGTAGCTTTATTTACAAAGAGGTAGAAAGAGTGAAAGTAGAGAAATATAAGAAGAGGGTAGAGAAGATGTCTTGCCTATCATATTAAATGTTACTCCTATTCAGGCTCTCCCTGGCAGGGCTGGTTAATCCTCCACCAGAGGACCTGATGTTCCACTTATGGGGCCTCCTCAAAGAGGGGAAGACTTCTCTGGAACTAATATCTCCAAAAGCCAGGAAAGGAAAAGCAGTCCTCCCAGAAGCAATGGAAGAGCCAAAGTCCCAGTCCACGTCAAATCACCAGTAGAAAATGCAAGCAGAAGATCAAAGGAGCAGTCCCAAAAGCCAATGTCACCTCCAAGAGGCAAGTCACTAGCAGAAGCTCCAAGCCAAAGATTCAAGCCAAAGACCCCTTGGTCAGGAAATTCAGGCCTTTTTAAAGTCCTTTTTCCAGGTCACTTCCTGTCCATTCCTCCACTTTACAGTAATCAATCACAGTCTTTAAATTTGCCTACAACTTGCCCAGGGACATGACAGTTACCTCTAGGTTTGTCACCTCTCATCCTCTGAAGGCATAAACTCTCATCAAAGGATTCATAAATTTCTGACTGATTGAGTTAAAAGGAGGGAACTCTCCAAGTAAATTATTTGTGAACTCTCTTACTTAGTCTTAAGTAGGAGTCTTTAAGGTTTTGATTGATTAATTCAAAATAGACTGAATAAAGAATTTCCTTTCCTTGTGTGCACACTTATGAGCAACTTGAAGTCCAGTATGTCTGAAAGAACAGCAGCTTGTTTTTCAAGAGAATTCCTTAGGCAGCCAACCCAAGTAGCAGCTCTGAGTAAAACAAGACTGGCGAATTAAGGTCAGTTTGCCAATGTCTGAATCAGATACATGTTTTTCTGGAGTGGTTGTTGTGTTAAGGAGCACCATGAATCTGGTGTAGGTTTCACAATCAAATCTAATTTAGTCAATAAGTGCACATGATTCCCAAAAGGAGTGAAGTATAGTGTGATTGCTACTTGCAGAAACGCACAGAGTTACCATCACTAGTGTGTATTTTCCCATAATGACTGAGTCTGAAGAAATCAAAGAAAAATATTGTGAAAATCTGGAGATCTCCATTATCAATATCCCAAAAGAGAACAATTTTGTCATTTTTTTTAAAACAGAGTAGGCACAGATATCAGACAAACAAGGAATTCTTGGCAGAAATGGAGTAATAAATGACAATAGAAAGGTCATTCACTATTAAAGACTTGTGCATCTCATAGCCTTTTCATTACCAGTGCTATCTTCTATTGAACTACACACAATAAAACTTCATGAATGGACCCTTCGAACAGTGGCATTAATAGACTATGACATTGTAAGGAGAAGAGATAGAATCTTATAATTAAAATTCTTTTGAGACCATATCTTATTTTATAATTACGATTAAATAATAAAAATCATGCCAGAGAAAGAAAAGGCACCAATCATATGTGACTGACAGTTTCCTTAATAGCTACCTTCTTGAGCTGGCTATTCCAGCTTTAGAGGCAGACCTCAGATGTGCTGGAGCTCCCTTAGTCAGCTCCAAGCCATACTGTGCCCACACTGGCACTCTTCTTACCACCTCTCCTGAGCCAACTGAGCAGCCATTTCTCTCCTAGCAACCTCCTTGCTCCCAGGTTCTAAGGCAAGAAAGATCTACTTCCTTTCCTTTCTTCAATTTATCCTCCTTGTGACATCCCTTTCTTGTGCCTCTCCGATTTGGCAGACTCTGACCTCAGGCCAGATAAGATGGGGTCTTCCAGCCAGGAATTACTATGAGGTCCTTAATATGGCCACATAGCACTGATACAGGGTCTCCCAGAATGGTTGAGATGATTCTATCCATCACCTCAGAGAGATACAGTTGAGATTCAGAAGTAAGATCCTTTCCTTTAAAATCTAAATGTTGTCTTGAAAACCAAAAAAAAAAAAATACAGGCTAGTGTTTAATTTCCTTAAGAGGATATGAAAGTGATGAAAACAGTGTGTGTGTTACACTGTGCTGGACCAATCATAGGCTTATCTTCTCCAAGCTAAACTTTAAACACATTCAATCACACTCAAAACACAGATAACATGTAATCACATTCAACAAAGGCAGCATCCCAAAGTCAAGACAATTATCAGATGACAACAGCAATGAATTAGAGCATTTTTCCAAGTGTGAACAATTTGTCACTAATTCAGAGGAAAAATTGAACTAACAAACACATGGCTGTCAGCATTGTAATGGGATTAGGCAGCATTCAGAGATTTAGTGTACAATACTGTATATACTCATCTGGGCAATAATATTTTCAAGTATTGGGATTGGTTTGATGAAAATAATGGGGGCATTCAGAAGCAATTAAATATAAAATAAGAATTCAACAGGGTTTTCCAGCAGGAAGTTTATCTCTTGCCTAAGAAGAAAGCATTCAACTTCATCAAAAGTATAGTTCAAATGAAAATTAGAGAGATGTAGGATTCCTGACTCAGTAAGTAGGCAAATTTAAAAATCAATTTTATATTAATAGTAACAACTGAAAGAACTTCTATGAGGCTCTGAAGACTATTTGTGGGCCAAAGACCTATAGGGAATCTCAACTACTCAGCACTGATATAGCCACACTGCTCAATGATAAGGGCATGATCCTAAAGAGATGGGCTGAATACTTCCATAGTGTTCTCAAAAGACTGTTATTAATCAACACTTAAGCCATTGATCATATACCTTATGTTTTTTTTTGGTCAGGGGGTTAATTTTTTTTAAAATTTTACTTAAACCCTTTCCTTCTGTTGCCAATACTGTGTATTGTCTCCAAGGCAGAAGAGTGGTAAGGGTAGGTAATAGGGGGTCAAGTGACTTGCCCAGGGTCACATAAGCTGGGAAGTGTCTGAGGCCAGATTTGAACCTAGGACCTCCCATCTCTAGGCTTGGCTCTTAATCCACTGAACTACCCAGCTGCCCTTGACCATATACCTTATGTTGAAATCAATCCCTCTTTTAACCAAACTTCCAACTGAAGAAGAAGTTTTGAATGCCAATAATCTCCTTTCACATACCAAAGCATCTGGGCCTGATTCCATTCCAACAGAGATTTAGAAGTCAGAGAGTCCATCACTCATTCAAAACTTGACTGAAATCTTCCAGTTTATATGATAGGGAGAAATTATCCCCCAGGAGATCAAGGTCTAAACAGCCATGAACTGTACACTGATTCCAGTATCATGATACCATTATGATCCTCTTCAAGTATGAAGGACAACCAACAACAAGAAGGAATTTATTTTAAGGATAAAAGAGCTCTGTGGATTGAATCTAGCTTTACCAGCTGAGGTGTTAGCTTACAATGGACTAGGAATTCTCAGAGGTAATAATATAGGTATGGGACCTGAGATCTCTAATATAGAGCAAGTAAATGCCAGTTTGTTCCCAATAATGATTCTGCTATTGTAGGAAAACAAATCTGAGGTACATCAGTGTTTGACAACAAGGTCACCTTTTTTGTTCATTTTCAATCAATTTTCTCATCTGTCAATGTGTCTACAAGTTGTTAAAGTGACATGATTTAACATGACTCTCAAGTCAATGGTGTTGATGATGTTATAACACAATTTATACTAAGGAAAATAAAATGGATTTCTCTTTTGAAAATGGTTGTAAGGCAACCAAAGTCTCTTGAATCATTTTTACATAAAAACAATATAAGCTTTTAAAAAAGGAAAAAGGTCATTTGTTCCTACAGGTAATTTTGTAGGGAGACTTGGGACAGGGTTCTATGAAACGCCAAATATTCAACTTTACTAAATTGCTTTCGGTTTTCCTCTAAATTGATCAGTTATTAAATGAATTAACTGAGTAATATACTTCTTAATAAAGACAACATTACAAATACAATTAATTATAGTCCATAACAATTAATGGAAAGCATTTATATTGACCACTTTTAATTCACATAAAATTTTTCTATTGATTATTTAAAATACATTTAAAATATAAGTATTAGCTCCAGTGTAGATAATTGATTCACAGATATCTATCCCTTCTAATAATGTTGAATTGTTTATGTAACAATGTAATTTATATAATATTTAAGTTATCTAAGTTTTTCAAGTATTTTGTTAAGCAGAGGATATAAAACCTAAAAAAGTTCATGGCCTCAAAGACTTTATGTTCTGTAAAAGGAAAACAAATGAACAAAGTAAACATATATACATAAATACTATAGGAACATAAAGAAAAAATGGGGGAAGTCTAGTATCTGGAAAAGGAACTTGTAGGATAGGACTGTAGTCTCATAAGGAATGTAGCAGGTGGTAATTGAAGTCAATATTAAAGGAGCATAGGAATTTTAGGAGGAAAATATGAAGAATATACATTCCCTATTGCTTGAAGAATTGGGACAATATTCTTGTTGAATATTTTACATTAGTTCACATTGTTTTAGATTTTGATTAGTTTTACTGCATTTTTACCTATAACCCTCCTGTCCCCATTCTGATTTTATTGGAAAGAAGGGCTCTCTTGAAAAGGAAATGAAAAGAATATAATTAGGGGTATTGATGATGTTAAGATATATTAATAAAAACGTTATTCTTCATATCTTAAAAAATTTTTAATTACATAAAATAAAACTTGTACTTGTTTGTGCCAATACCAAAAGAAGCTCCAAGGTCATCTAGTACGAACTCCTCATTTGCATCTGAGAAAACTGGGTTCCAGAGATGTCAAGTGATTTGCTTAATATCACAGATGTAGGTAATAGAAAATCCAGGAATCTAAGCTAGGATTCTTTGATAACTTATATTTAATAGTAGTGATAAACTTGTTCAAGTCTAAGCCAGCTGCACATCAGTGATAAAATGAAATGAGTCATCAGTCAGCAAGTTAAATGGTAATATGTAGCATTGCTGAAACAAGACAATGTCTGAAAGACACAGACAACAATCTTAGGTCTTCGGATACTGAACACCAATGAAGAAAAAATAAAACCAAAATAACATAAGCCCCGTCAAAGCTCCCTTTTGAGAAAACATGTTTTTTTACTATAAGATAGAAAATAGGCACATTTATTTCTTCCCTTTTAAACCCAATAGCTGGTGTTTTTTCTGGTTTTCCTATTTGTTCGTTTGCTGAGCAAAGTATGCCAGTCATAGCATATTATGTCAGGCCTTTTTGGTGGCTGTATGATGTGAACAAAGAGGTCTTGAGTTGACATCCTACAATATTTGTCTGCTCTTGTAAACCATGACAGTTTGAATCAAGGTCTCAAGAGCCAACCAAGATGTTTACTGATCCACAAAATCCAGGCAAGAATTTGAAAAGAATAGTTTTTTTTTTAGCATTAAGTTTTAGTGTCTTGACAAAGGAGGCACATTCGGGAATCCTGCATGGGTAATAAAAAGGAGAGTGGGCTTCACTAAACTCAAGGACTTAATATTCTATTTTTCTAATGGTTCCTTCATTCCTTGAAAACCTCTCTCTTGCTCTCTGTCTCTGTTTCTCTCTCTCTCTCTCTCTCTCTCTCTCATAGTTTTTTTTACCTACTGTTGTTTTAATAATCTGTAAAAGTGATGAAGCACAGAATAGTGAAAAGAAAGAGTCAAAGAGACAGAGATGGAGATAGGGACAGAGACAGAGAGCCATAGAGAAACATAAACACAGGCAGAATAACAGAGTCAGAGATAGTCAGAAGCAGAGAGAAATAGAGAAAGACAGAGAACTCCCTAGGATTCAGGAAGACACTGGTTTAATTTCCATTTCTGACAAATAATGAATGTATGACCCTCAATAAGTGTTCTAACTTATCAGAGCCTTCATCTTCCCTAAATCTCTAAGAATGTAAATTGCACAGCAGGTGCAAATATATACTAATATATGAAATTACTCAGCTTTCTCAATGAAATCACAAGATTCACAAGATTAGCCCAATAAGTGGGAAAGAGAGATATAGGGACTGAGAGACAAGGAGACAGAAAGGGTGGAAAGAAAGAGAGACATAGAGAGGGGAGAAGAGAGACAAAGACAAAGAGAGACAGAGAAGGAGAGGGAAAAAAACAGACAGAGAGATACAAATATGAGACACACACAGAGAAACAGATAGAACCAGAAATGGTGGACGGAGAGGGAGACACAGACAGACAGAGACAGAGAGATACAGAGAGAGAGAGACAGAATAGGATTTTGGAATAAGGTCTATTCACAATTGATTGTCCAGGGGAACATGCTGACTCAGAAACAGGCATTGTATGTTTCTCTTTGCCATTCCAATCAACTATTCACTTCATCATAATGTCTTTGAAAGATTCAGGAACTTTCTCCCACTCTCTAAATAATGTAAAATTTATCTTCTTATTTATGAAGGTTGTTTTGTTAAGACAAAGAACTCTTTTTTTCCCTTTTGTGATCTTTGGGATTCCATATAAAAACAAAATAATATAATTTAAATTGGCTTATTTGGCAACAATAAGTGTTGATTAGACAACGAATCAAAAAAATGAATTATGAATGTATTCAGCTCTAGAAAAGTCAGTCAGAGGGAAATCTGACCTAAGATAATTGGAAAATAAGTTAAGTACGTATTTTGTTATATGCAGGTGCTCAGAAATATACAGCTGAATTTTTGTCCCCCAAAACTAAACATACTTTTAATTGGTTACTTCATGCAATGCATTTATTTCCATTTGTTTAATTTTGTAGCCTTCAAGCATATATCAACCTCTCTGTATTTCTACATTTTAACTTCTGAAATAAACAGAATGAGTCTAATCCCTCTTCTTGTGATAAATCTTCAACTATTGTCTGTGATGAAATTGTCTATACATTTGAATGAAATAGGTTTCTTGGAATACAAACGAACAATATTTTGGATTCCATGAACTAAAATTCTTAATAGAAATACATTATATTGCAGGAGGAATAAGGAACTATCGAATTATGAAGATGCAAAGAAAATTATTTTTGTTCAGGATGAAGAAAGGAGGATTTGAAGGAGAAGCTGATGTGGCACATCAGAAAATCTTTGTCCAAAATGGAGGCATAGTAGCAGCAAAAGCTTAAGCTACTCTGACAATCCTTCCAAACCAATCTTTAAAAAATGCCTCAAAGCAAAAGTGTCAAAAACTAAAAGCAAGGGGGAATGAGGGGGTTATCCTGTTGAATACAATTTGAATAGTAGGCAGAAAGAGTTGATTTTCACAGGATAAGGGGGAACAGGAAGAAAAACTGCACTCAGAGGGGTGCTGGCTGACAACCCTCCCCAACCTATGGCACCAGATTCTGTACTTGTGCACAGACCAACTTCAGAATCATGGGACCTGGGCTACACCAACAAGAGAGTAACTCAGACTCATCCATGATCCTGGCACCAGCCTGCAGTGAAGCTCAGAAGTCCATAGCACCGGGCTATTTCAAGCCTACACAGCTGCAGTGAATACATAGCCCCAGGGCAAAAGAGATCCCAGTGATGAATCCTGTGAGCTACCAACAGAGAAGACAAATCAGTAGCATTTATTATCCCCAATCCACAGGCAAAAAAGACTATAAAATGAGCAAACAGCACAAGAAACTCTTAACCCTAGAAATTTTCTATGGTGACCAAGTATGAGATCTGAGCAACAACATGCAAAACTTCAAAGAAAAAGGAAAATTGGTCTGAAACACTGGAAGAACTCAAAAAGGAATTTTAAAAAATCAAATAAGATAGGCCAAAGAAAATGGGGAAAGGTAATGGAAGTATCACAAAAAGAAAATAACAGCTTCAGAAGCAAAATTAGACAACTGAAAAAAAGGCACAAAAATCCAATGAAGAAAAGAGTAGCATAAAAAAGTAGAATGTACCAAATGGAAAAGAAAAATTAAAAAGGCATGGAAGAAATTCAGTCTTTAAAATTAGAATTTGGCAAATAGAAGCCGATGGGTTCACAAGACCTCAAGAAACAATACAACAAAATCAAAAGGTTTTAAAAATATAAGAAAATATGAAATATCTAATTGAAAACATAATTGATATGGAAAAGAGATCCAGAAGAGACAAGTTAAGAATTATGGGACTACCTGAAAGTTGCGACAAAAAAATAAAAGTATAGACTTCATATTACAAGGAATTATCCAAGGATACTGTCCCAATCTTCTTGAACAAGAGGGTAAAAGAGAAATTGGAAGAATCAACAGATAACCACCTGCAATAAACCTCCAAATAACAACTCCAATGGATACTATATCAAAGTTCAAGATCTTGCAGGTCAAGGAGAAAATACTGCATGCAAACAGAATGAAACAATTCAAATGTTATGGAGCCCCAGACAGGACTACAGAGAATCTATCAGCTTTAACATTGAAGTTTTGAAAGTCTTGGAATATGGTATTCCAGAAAGCAAGGGAACTGGATTTCCAACAAGAATCACCTATCCATCAAAATAGACTATATTCTTTCAGGGGAACATATGGTCACTTAATAAAATAGAGAATTTCCAAGCATTCCTCAAGAAAAGACCAGATGTAAATAGAAAAATTAATGTCCATATATAAAATTCAAGAGAACCATAAAAAGGTAACTAAATGAGATAAAAATTTAAGCATTTCAATGAAGTCAAATTGTTTATATTCCTATATATAAAGATGATATCTGTAACTCATCATTATCATAGTAGTTAGAAGTATACATAGACAGAGGTTGTGGTAATCTATTTTTTAAAATCAAGTAGGTCAAAAAACAAACATAGAAACAATCATTGAATTCATTGAATGGGGAAGGAGGGCTCTCCCATGTCCAGGGGCTTGAGGTGGTGTGACAGCTTCAGCACATGATGAATGAGAGACAGTTTGAACTTCAGCCAGGCAGGCCTCATGAATACAGCTCCTCTCTCCCTTGTGTGAGGTTTATTTTTATGTTTTGAGATTACACATAAGGTTGGCATAGAAACTCCGTATTCAACATAAGTTTTTTCTTGGGGATACTGAACATTAAGCTTGTTACCAACAACTTTGTTACTAACAAATTTTCAAGGTGTGTTTATGTGGAGAAAGCAGTCCAATCAGTGGAATGGGACATACTAGCCTCTGAGGACAATTTCTCCATTTATCATCCATTGTTAACTACCAAATCAGGGATCAGGGATGGGAGAAAGTTGGCCTGTCTTTGCAGACACCTGTGAATTTAAGTTAGGATTTTAAAATCTTTAACATTATCCCACTATTTGCTGGTTTTTTAAGGGAGACTATAGGGGAATTTCTGTATTATTATCTATAAAGGTGGGGCTTTTCCTAGGAGTTTGTAGGGGGCCTGTAAGGGCTCTATTAATAACCTATATTGTTCTTCTGTGTTTCCCTGGGGCTGAGTAGTGATATTGATTACAATAATTCCAATAATAGGGATTCCAATAATAAGAATAGAGTCACACAGGGGAATTTGAGTGGGACTACTGACCTTCCGTAACCTACAATGTGGGTTTCAGATTGCATGCATAACAGTGTCATCCATCACGAACTTGATGGCTTTCCACAACTGAAGAGAATTACGATGAGGAGATAGCATACCAAAAATTATGGGATACAACCAAAGCAATACTTAGGGGAAAGTGATACAATCATTCTAGAAAGCAATTTGAAATTATGAATAAAAGGCTATAAAAGAATCATACTGTTTGGTCAAGCAATACCACTACTAGATCTGTTTCCCAAAGAGATAAAAATGGAAAATGATTTCTTTGTACAAAAATATTACTATCTATGCTTTTTATGGTGGCAAAGAATTGGAAACTAAATGATGTACCTGAATTTGGGAATGGCTGAACAAATTGTGTTATATGATGGTGACAGCATAGTACTGTGCTATAAGAAATGATGAACAGGATGATATCTGAAAGAACTCGAAAGACCTATGTGAACTGATGCAGAGTGAAATAAGCATAACAAGGAGAATATTTTACACATTAACAGCAATACTGTGGAATGATCAAATGTGATTGACTTTCCTACTAACAGATAATGATTCAGAGCAATTCCAGGGGACTTAGTATCTTTAGAGTAAGAACTGCTATAGTGTCAACACAGATGAAAACATATTTTTTATCACTTGTTTATTTTTGTATATGATTTGGAGTTTTGCCTTTATAAGATAATTCACTTAAAGAAATGTTTAATATGGAAATATTTTTGGCATGATAATAAATTTGTAACCCAGACTGAATTGCTTATTAGTTCTGGGAGATGAGAGGAAAAAAAAGAGGGAGATAATATAGATTATATAACTTTGGCAACATGTGGAAAATTGTTAAAACAAATAAATAAATCAATAAAATCAATTCTCAGGTCAATCTAGATTGTAAAGAAATAGCTAACACAAAGCATAGTGGGTGAAACTGATTTAGTCCATCTATTCTGAAAGTAAAAAAGAATTTTGAACTCTGACACAAGTTATAAAACTGTGCATTCTTTGAAAAAATGAAGATAATAAAAAGTCTGTCTTAAAGAAATCAAACAAAGAAAATATATATCCACATGTGCAAGAAGAAAATATTTATAGAAGCTCTTTTTGAAGTGACCAAGAATTAGAAAACTGAGTGCCCATTATTTAAAGGAAAGTCTGAACCACTTATGTGAATACTAGAATATTATTGTGAAATAGAAATTAATAAAAACGATAGTTTTAGAGAACTGATGAAGACTGATGGGAGTAGAACCAGGAGATAAATTTATACATTAATAATTACATAGTAAAGACAAACAATTTTCCAAGACTTACCACTATACCATAAGATGTGGCCCACTACTTCCCTCCTCACAGAGAGGAATGCTTGTGATCTAATATTGAGATGTGAACATTTAGGTATTTAATTTATTATTCCATTTATTAAATCATTTGTCTATCTATAATATATTATCTATCTTCTATTCATTTATTTCTGCTTACTATACACACATATATAAACTATATAACATTTACAAGAATTTACTTTTTCTTTTCCTTTTCCAATGGTAGATTTCTTGGGGACATAAAAATGGTTGTTAAATCATTTTAATGTAAAAAATAAAAATATGTTCTGAATATATATTCTCTCTCTCTATATATATATACATATATATGTATATATGCATATATATGTATGTATATATCAGCACCAGATAGGGGATATTGTGTTCTCATGTATCTTTGAAGAGGGAAAACATAAAATGTGAAATACTGAAAAATAAAACTAAGGAAATTGTGCAATTACTTATTTTAAATAGAGCATTTGTGAGATGATAGAACATTGTTTAAGATTTGGGTAAAATAAAAAATTCAGATGAATAAGAAATGGCCCTTTGGGATAAAGGGTTTTCATGAATCGACTTATGAGCCTATGAACCCTTCTGATGATTTTCTCAGCATCCAGTTTTCATGAGATTAAGCCAATATCTCTATGAGAAAAGTCTGAATGAGTCATTTTTCTGTTATGTCAGTCATTTCTTTGTCTTTGTTTTCCTCCTTTTACAGTGATCTAAGACCTTTAAGCAAAGATTTCATTACAAGAAAATATCTTGTATTTCCATCAGCCATCACGTTAAAACTTCTGTGAAGTGAGGAAAATATGTAAAACATCACTGAAATATTTTAGAGTTTTTACTTTTCCAGAATAAAAAGGAGAATTTAAAAAATCATTTTTGTTCTTGTCTTTCCCTCTTCTTACATGAACTGACCTGTTGTGTTAGATGTTCTATTGACCACTCATGGAATCTGATCTTGAGACATTTCCCCCAGAACTTTTTCATACTATTATAGGTCTCCTCAGATCTCTAGTAACTCTACAGAATATTCTTTAATTAATTTCACTTGGATATACCTGTTTGTGTAATAAGATTTCTTTTTTCTTTAAAGAAATATTTTCCACTAAATCTAGGAAGGAAAATATGAAGAATTTATTCAATTCTACTTTTCAACTTAAATAATATCTTTCAAGAGGGAGCTCAGTGGCTTACTGGATTGAAAGCCAGGATAAAAATAGAGGTCAAATATGACTTCAGGTACTTCTCATCTAGGCAATGCTCAGCAAGTTATTTCACCACTATTGCCTATCCCTTACCACTCTTCTGCCTTGCAACTAATACACAGTATTGATTATATTACAGAGGGAAATAATTTTTAAAAAGAAAGAAAATAAATATTTTATGAACAAGCAATAAGATTAATTCATTTTTTAAAGAAGAAAATTAAACAGCAGAATTCAAATTAGATTTGGGTCAATGTCTGATATATTTTATAAAAATAAAGCCAAAATCAGTATGTATTCTGAAAATAACAGGTCATAAGCTAAAATAAATAAATAAACAAACAAACAAACAAATAAATAAATAAATAAATGAATGAATGAAAAGGACATGAAGAGGAATACCTAGCTGTTCCAAACAGGAGAAAAGTGTATGACCAAGAAGAGAGAGAAAAGATCACTAAAGACAAAATGTATAGTTTAAATTTAAGAAAAATTCAAAAGCTTTTGCAAAATCCAATGATAAAATGGTAAATGATTAATTGGGGGAACTGTTTGCAAAGAACTTCTTTAATAAATTCTAAGGTTCAAAATAAGTAAGAAAAGAAGAAGGAGGCTTAGACTCAGCAAAAATTCAGACTTCAAAAATCCTTCCACACTAATAAAAAACAAAGTGCTTTGAGGGGACAGAAAACCAAATCTAACAATAGGACTGAGCTGGCAGATCCTCCTGCTGGATATGACTTAAAAGGTACATCAAAAAAAAGTCTGAACTCTTTAAACGTAGGGTTCGAGGGAAAGGAAGAAAGATCCCGGGACCCCTCTACCACTTATTGTGTTGAGTACCCAGTGGTGGTGGGCAAGGGTGCTAGTCTGGAGCGAGTGTTGAACATAGATGTCAGGGAGGCAGCTAGAGAATAAATGGAGAGAGAGCAGCCTAGTTACAGCAAAAACCCTCCATGTTGCACCCTCCCAATCCCCCTTTCTCAAGGTTTTGGTCTCAGGGCACATCCAGCTCTGCAGATCAACTCCACACAGGCTTAATATTATCAATAGGGCAGATAAGAAGTGTTCAGAGGGCAGGGAAGTGCAAAAAACCATCTCCAATAGACTGCACTGAAAGTAGCTGTAAGCTTTTTTTGCCAGCTAGGGAAGATCTGACCTCAGGGCTCATTAAAACCATCAGCATAACCTAATCAATTAGTGGAACAGAGAAGAAGTCTCTTCAGGAGAGAATAGCCCAAACCCCAAAATTCAACAAATAAACAGAAGAACAAGATTACAGCCAATTACAGGGGGCAGGGGGAAGAAGGGAAAAATATGAGTAAACAACAGAAAAAGAAAAAAAAAGAATTTACAATTGACTGCTTCTATAAAGGGATATGAACAAAAAGCAAATGGAACAGAGGAGGTCCAAGGAACACCAAGAAAAAAAAAACACAGAAACTCCAGTGAATTGGACATAGGTTTTGGAAGAATTCAAAATTCAATTAACTCAAGAAATCAAAATTAAAATAACTCAACAACTCAAAAAGCAATTAAGAGAAGCTGAAGACAACTGGGTAAAGGAAAAGCATGAACTCAAATAAGAAAATAGTGTCTTGAAAGCCAAAATTGACCAGCTTAAAAATGAGGCAAAGAAGGTGAAAGATGACCTACAAAGAAAGTCAGACCAGAAGGAGAAGGATGACCAAAAAGTCAGGGATGAAATTCAGTCTTTAAAAATTAGAATCCAATGACTAGAAGCAAATGACTTCCCAAGGCAGCAAGAATTTTTAAAACAAAATCAAAAGAATGAAAAAAAAATGAAGGAAATATGAAACACCTCATTGAAAAATCCTCAGATCTTGAAAACAGATCAAGGAAAGGCACTTTAAGAATTATTGGACTACCAGAAGATCATTACAAAAGGAAAAATCTGAACATCATCCTACAGGAAATTATCCAAGAAAACTTCCCCGATATTATCAAACAAGAGGGAAAAGTACAGATTAAAAGAATCCGCAGATCACCTCCTACATTTAATTACCTATTGACAATGCCCAGGAATGTTATAACCAAATTCAAGAACTACCAGACCAAGAAAAAATATTACAAGCTGCTAAAAATAAGTCAATTAGATACCATGGAACCACAGTTAGGAAAACACAGGATCTGGCTGCAACTACATTGAAGAACAGGAAGGCATGGAATATGATATTCCAGAAATCAAGGGAACTGGATCTACAACTGAGAATCAACTACCCAGAAAAACTGACTATATTCTTGTATCAGAACTTATGGTCATTTAATAAAAGAGAAGACTTACAACCATTCATAAAGAAAAGAATGGACTTAAACAGAAAATTTGATGTCCAAACACATAATTCAAAAGAATCACCAAAACGAAATTAAGAGGGTGGGGGAACAACTTTTTTTAAGGGACTCAATAAAATTAAATGATTTGTATTTCTATAAGAAAACATGATAAAAATTGTTTTTATCATCAAGGTAGGTAGAAGTATACTTAGAGGGAACAGTGACAAACTATAGGATGAAATGTCAACATATATGTATAAATATATATAAAACTAGAGGTAAAAAGAGTATAATATTAAGAGATATGGGAAAAGAGACAAAATGGGGTAAATTTATATTCCATAAAGAAATGCATGGTGGGAGTGGGAAAGTACCCAATACACTGGAAGGGTAAAGAGTTTGGAGATAGTAAATACTTAATTCTTATGGGGATTGAAATTGACTCAAAGATGGAAGAAAAATCAGATCCATTGGTGCAGAGAATTGATTTGTGCCCTTTAGAGAAGTAGAAAGGTAAAAAACAGACTGGTGGGGAGGGAAGCAACACTAGGGAGGGAGAGTGTGGGATAGCTTAAAAAGATTCTAAAGAAAAATAAGAGAAGAATAAAAAGGGAGGGGGGAGAAAGGGAAGTAAAATAAGGGTGGAGATTAGGGGGACTGATTAAAAACAAAGGACTGGTATAGAAGGAAATAGTGAAAGAAGAAAGGGCAGGAGAAGGAGAGGAAATCAAAATGTTGGGGAAAACACACATGATAATTATAACTCTGAATGTGAATGGGATAAACTCACCAATAAAACAGAAGCAAATAGTGGAGTGGATTAAAAACCAAAATCCTATCATATGTTATCTATAAGAAACACATATGTGGCAGGTAGACACACACAGGGTAAAGGTAAAAGGCGGAGCAGAATAAGTAAGAAACTAATTCAAATTCATTTTTTAAAAAGACCCATTACCCAATTCATCAATATTTTCAGTGTCTTAAAGGAAGTTTTCAATGAAAGAACTTAAAATTATTGCCATATAAATAAAGTTAAAAATAAGTACTAAATTGAAGAATGCAAATAAAAATATTTCTCAGTTTCTACCCCATCCCTCTCTCACACATACACACACACAAACACACGTTCTTTATTTTGATCCGTTTTGCATATATGTGTAGATATTACATATATGTGTATAAACATGTTTATACACATGTGTATATGTATACATATGTGTGCATATATTCATATATGAGTGAGAAGAAAGGCCATTGATATAATGTTGGTACATCTGTGTATGGGTCCAACCATTCTCTAATACATTCTGGAATTATGGACAGAAATTAATTTTAGGCTTTTTGACCCATAAGGGAATTCTACGTTTATATTTGAAAAAGATCAAATAAAAAGAAAAGTTTCAATATGTGCAAAAATATTTTCATGGCAGTTCTTGTCGTGGTGGCAAAATAGCCTGAAACTAAAGAAATGCTCATCAATGACAAAGACAAGTGGCTGAATATATTCTAGTATATGAATGTGATAGAAGACAACCATACTGTTAAAAATGAGAAAATTAATTATTTCTAAGACATTTAAAATAATTACATGTATTTACATATTGGCATGACAACCTAAATTATAATACTAATATTTTATAAACAATGCTTTTGAACATTTTTTCAAAATGCTTGAAAAAATCAAATAAACACAACCAGGACAATAACAACAGCATAAAGAAAAAATAATTTGGAAAATTGAAAAATTTATGATCAGTACAATACAATATAATAATTTTTCATAATTCTAGAAGACCAGTGATAAAAACAATACAGTACAATAGAGATGTGATGTATTTTGCATATAAATTTAGAGTGTTTGTGTATATACATATATGCACATACAAATATGCATATTTGTATATATATATATATGTATACTATGTATGTATATAGCCATTGAGGCAAGTTATCTTAAAATATTTTTTTTTACATTTTCTTCTCCAATGAGATTATGGTTTGGGATAGAGAGAATGTAGACTTAAAGTAATTGACATTTTAGAAAGCAAAGATTGAAAGAGAGTTATAGATTTCATATATTGTATACACTTTTTGATGGTCATTACATTTTTAATTTTGATTCATTCTTCTACTTTGTATTAAGATACCTCTCACAAAATGTGAGTAGCATGTAACAGTTTGTCACACAAATAGGAAATATATGATATTATTAATATGTTAAATGTGATATAAGATGTACAATAAAATAAAATAATTAGAAAAGACCAATACATTTTTAAATATAAAAATAAAATATTACATATTTTTTGTGTCTGATCAGGAAAGAAAATATTTAAGCATAGCTAATAATATCCAAGAATGGTTGTTAATAACTCATTACCTGGAGGGACAGGAAGATCATTAGGTTAAGAACAAGATCAGTTGATAAAATTGTGTGGATTTAGAGTTGGTCTAATAGTCAGACAGAGGAAATTTTAATGGTCTTATGTCAAATCTAACCTGCATATGTGGGTATGTGGACAGATACAAGTGTGTGTATCTGTAATATGACATCATCCACTAAAAATAGGCTAGAGAAAGTCACTTGATATTCAGGGGACTCTTTGGTTCTCCTTATTACATCAGGTTCTCTTCTTCCAACATATGTTAAACTATCTACAAACATCTGCTGGACATTAGCTCATCATTGTGAATTGTTCTCATGGTTGCATAACTTTGGGACATCTGTAATTATTCCACCATGCACCAGGAGAAACATCATTATTCTTAAAAATACAATAAGCTTTGATGCTTGCTCCTCATCTCTACTTTCTGTCCCTCTGAATGGAGGGCCCCCAAATTTCTGACTCTTATATCTCCTTTCTAATGTGGCTGCACTACTCTAGAAATTCTCCACCATCCTTTCTCCACATTGGGTACCTCCCTCCACCATTTTCAATTTTCTTTTGTATGTTGCTTTCCATCATGTGATTATAAGCTTATTATGGGTGAGGACTATCTTTTTTCATATTTGTATGTCCAGTGCAATTAACACAGTGTCTGGCATAAGTGCTTAACAAATGTTTATTGACTATTCTTGTTCATATCTACTGGGATGCCTTAGCTATAAAGCTTCTTCTGATAAGTGAAGAAAGACTGTCTTTTAGAGCACAGATGAACATAGCTTTGGGACTTGACTGTCCTTTATGGTGCAGAGAAAAGGGTTCAGATTTATTTCAAATTCAATTTCCTTGTGGTTCTTCATTTCCCATTCAATATTTATTCAGTCAGACACTTCTACATGCTATACATCATAACTAGTTTATTACTAATGAAGTGATCCTACAAGTCAAGCTAGACTGCATGTAGATAGATGTTCTCTTTGTGCCATTCTCCATTTTCCTTTCCCTACCTTTCTGGCTCTCAAATTTAATTAAGTAGGTCAGAGAGTCCAGTTAGTAAGTGGCAAATTTTACTATGCTGGCAACTCCTTAGAAGAAGCCCATCTCAGGATAATATCCTCACTTCTAAATTCACCATGATGTTTTAAACCTAAGTCTTGCATATTCAGTACCTTTTCAGTTCCCCTCAGCCTCCTCTCCTCTCTGACTGGAGGGCTGGAGGATCGAGAAATAACTTCCCAAAGGCTTCTTTATAGAGGGTAGAAAATGGACTCTTGGTTTACTCTATTTTCCATTTGTTACTCTGCCTTCTAGCTTCCTTCCATGTTGTTTTCATGATTAGATTGTAAGTACCTTGAGATTCGGAACTGTCTTTTTCTTACTTGTATCCTCAGCACTTGTGCAGTCATCTCTTGGGTTGCTGAAAAGTTGTCTGTGAGAATTGGACTAAAAGGAAAGCTGAGTGCCACAGAATTGATGTTTTTGAAATGTAGTGCTTGAGAAGACTTTTGAGACTTCTTTGGACACTAAGGAGGTCAAATCAATTAATACTTAAATAAATTAACTCTGACTATTCATTTGAAGGACAAATACTAAAGGAAACTTAAATATTTTGGCCATATAATGAGAAGACTAGATTCACTGGAAAAGACTTTGATGTTGAGATAAAATTGAAGGTGAAGGGAGAAGGAGAAGGGAGAAGCAGATGGCAGAAGGTAATATGGATAAGTAGTATAATGGAAGCAATGAATATAAGTGTGCAAAGATTTCAGGTGATATTGGAATTCAGAAAAGGTCTGGCATGCTATGGTCCATAAAGAGTTGGACACAACTGAACAACAAATTGCCAGCAATTAGTACAGTGGCTATAATCTAGTAGGCTCTTAATAAATGTTTATTGTATTTATTTAGACATATAGGTATTCAAGAAGGACTAGTACTTGTGATGTAAAGACTAGCTGAGCCTGTTTCAGGGTTTCTTTTCCACTTTTGGTGTCTATATTTCACACAACTCTCACCTGTGGCTCGATGTAGCTATAGCATGCCTGGCAGCCACATTCTGGTAAACCAATTCAGCAGATGGGCTAAATATACTGGGTTGAGAGTAATTAATGGCCCCCAAACTGATAGTTAGTTAAGGAGTATATACCCCAATATAAGAGGATTTCCCTTGGTACAATGGAAAGATGAGAACAATTCATTCAAAGAGCAATAAAAGAAGTGGAAGTAGGCACTACAGAGTGCTTAGAGCTTAGTTAGACATCAAAGATGACAAAGTCATCTTCTTCATCCTCTTTTATCACCACTCATCCTGTCTTTTGTTTTGCCCCTAGATATCAAAGATTCTGAAGGAAATAGTGAGATTGAGGACTTAAAGAAATTCTATCTCACTTAAACCCAATTCATGCACAATTCAAGTCATTACCCTATGATGTCTTTAATTCTCTCTAAAAAAGGACAAACAACATTGAATTTATTGTATTATTAATTTTTATTTATCATTTTTCCTCTGAACCTTCATCCCAATTCACAACATTGGCCCCTTGATGTGTTGCCTCATCACTTTTTCTTGCATGGCCACACTAGTCCTCAAATGAGCAATTTAAGTCCAGTTCTTCTATACATAAATTTAAGTCTTAAAGAATAAAACTGATGCCTTGAATTACTCATGGGATGCACTGTTAGTTCCTTTTCTAATGTCTTTATTAAAATGTCCATTCTTTTTTTTTTTATTTTCAGTCTCAGAAAATGAATCCATCACCATTCAAAATCTAACTCATAAAGTAAAATTACTCTCTGAAATAGAGATAGATAGATAGACAAAGAGAGAGAGATGTATTGATAGACTGACAGATAAATAAACATACACATAGGTAGAGAGATACATACAAAGTTGACACAATCTTGGAATAGAGACATCTTTAGAATACTATAAACAGAAGTGATGCTTCTTTTCTATTTTTCTTTCTCCATCTCTGGTTCTCTATGTCTGTCTCTCTCCATCTCTCTGTTTGTCTCTCTCCTTTCACTTTCTGGTTTGAGAGGCAATGTGATATAGAGGATTGAGAAGTGAGCTTAAAACCCAAATTCAAATCCCATTATGCCATTTTTAAAATATTTCCGATTTCCCAAAGGGCATATTTATCTGCAAGTCTTACCAACTCCTTGAACTCAAAAATTTTATCATACTGAAATATGTCTTTCTCTTTGCTGTTTTCAATAGCTTGTTTTTACATAATTATTTTCATAATTCCCTCTTTAGGTGGTAAGCTCCTTCAGAGAAATAAATATATTTTGACTTTCTTTGTGTCCATACTGCTTTATACAATGTCTGGCACATAGTAGGCACTTATTAAGCATTTACTGACTAAACTTCCCCTCCTTCTCCCCCTGTTCTCCTGCTCTTACTCTTCATCCTTCTCCCTGAACATTCATTTCCTCCCAGCTAACCTAATTCTTTTTATAGAGCCACAATCATCACAGTCATTCAGTCTTGGGTATTGAAGTCACTTTTTACACCTATGATTTCTATCACTACCCACATCCAATTAGTTTCAAGTAATTTGGTTTCCACAATAGGTTTTTCTACCCTCTTCTTTTGAATCACATGATCCTATGCTAGGTCTTTATCATGTTTCAACTGGATTGTTAACTGCCTCCTTACTGGCCTGTCTCCTATTCATCTTTCAAAGAAATTTCAAAATATTGTGTAAAGCATATATATATATATATATATAATGTATATATATATATATACATATATATGTATATATAAAGGCACACATTTATTTATTTATTTATTTGTTGTTTGTTGCCCAGTTCGATCTAATCTTATTCTCTTCATTCTGATATTATCTAAAGTTTATTCTGTATATTTTGCTTGTACATAGCTCTTTTCATATTTTCCCCATTAAAAAGTATACATATATATACACATAAGAATATACATACATACATATATTCTTTATATGCTCAGCACTTAGCATAATGCCTAGCACAGGAAACATAGTGAGTACTCAATGAATACTTTTTTTTCTTGAATGATGTATAGACTGGCCAATTGTCCCCCAAAATGCGTTATTACTATACTTTAAATTCTTTAGTATATTTCATATCATGTTTCTACTTATCCCTACATGTAATACATTGATAGATTTGCTAGGAACAAGAAGAGAAAAAAGTCAACAGTACCATTATGCAGTCTTTTATTTGGCTCTCAAGAGGATGTGCAATAATCAAAGGTATAAAGAAGATAGGAAGGAATCTTCTCCCTATAGTTTCAGGCAGATCCTTTAAGGTACTCAGGGTTTTGAGCAAAACACATCATGAGAGTTAAAAAGAATTGTATGAAGATAAGTTAAGAAAAAAACATGTGAGCCAGTGAAGAGTAGGTGAAATTTTGCTTCATTGGGTGAGGAAATACACATAGTGTTGGCCTGAAGACTGGAAGACCTAGGTTTAAATCCAGCTTCAGTGACTTAGTAGCTGTGTGATTCTGGGAAAGTTACTGAACCTCTGTCAGCCTCAGTTTCCTCATCTTTCAAATGAGAATAAGAGTACTTAGCATTTTCTTGTGAAGAAGAAATAAAATATATAAATGACTATAGGGATCTTTAAGTACTATATAAATGTTAAATAGTATAATTATTAATATGACCAACTTTCATGACTAAAATAGATGAATGTGAGTGTGTGAAAATGCAAGCTAATTTTTCCCCAAAAGCTGATGACATGAAAGTGTTACTAGAACACTTTCCCCAAAGAGGAAGAGACTGTATGGTACCAAAAGGCCAATAGATGGAAACATATAACAGTAGCATCTCAGTGGAGGTATCCTGCTAGTGGCAGAAGATACACCCAACAGAGCAAAGTTACATGCAGGTATATTGGAGAAAATAATTGAACAAAGAGAATGGAACAGCAGGAAACAATGGCTCAGTGAATAAAGGGACACTTGGCTTTTGGTATTATGACTGGAGACTGTGGTTAGCAAGTAGTCATGTCAAAGGCAGAGAAAGGTTTGAGTAGCAATACTTCCTTTGGATCACAAGTTGCACTTCTTATGAATTTTGCTGACTTACATTTTCATTGCAGTATTATAACCAATTATTAGAGCAATTATCTTTAAAAGAATATAACTGTGTACCTGGGAATTCTTTTTCACTTAATTTGTTATGCTATTCAAGTAATCATTTCTCTTTGACAAATGTATCTTCTGGTTGACTAATAAACACATTGGTGGGAGTTCATAATCTGTGGCTTTGGATTGTTACTGGCAATATTCATTATATGTACCTTCCCCAGTCACTCTTAAGTTTGGTACCTCCCATCTGTTTCCTATTTATCTTATATATAGCTCATTTTTCTGTATTTGCTTCTTTATTGTTTCCTCCATTAGACTGTAAGTTTCTTGAAGAAAGGGACTGTCTTTTGCTTCTTTTTGTAATCACTGCACTTATCACAGTGTCTGTCACATGCCAGGGATTTAATAAATGCTTATTGATTAATTGATTACCTGAGATTGCTATGGCTATTTAATTTTGTAAAGATGAAGTGCTATACCATGGTCATTATGTTATTTGTATTGTACCTCAATATGCAAATGTAATATTTGATCACCCTGCCCACACATGTAAATATACACATGTTCTGAGCCCTGTGCTCAGGATATAATTTTTTAAGGGTGTATACTATATATCATTTGCGGGTAAATAGGAGACACAGTGCATAATCCAGCAGGATTCCTGGATTCATCAAAACTGACCTCAGACACCTAAGACTTACCTGACCCTGGGCAAGTCACTTAACAATGCTTCCCTCAGTTTTTTTTTTTTTACCTGTAATATAACCTGTAGAATAAAATGGCAAACCTCCAGTATTTTTGCCAAGAAAACAACAAAAAGGACTATATATTACTGAATAACAAGTGTATCATTTAAAACTAAACAAATAACCGCCATCTTCCAGTGGCTAATATACTGTCGTTCACATCATAGGTATTTAAATTGTTTTTATGGAATTATATGTAAGATCATGGTCATCACTCATGCCAGATCTCGACTTCCTCAGAAAATAGAAAATTGATCCTAGAATGAACACTAGAAATCATCTAGTCTCCCTCATTTCATATAGATGAAAAAACTCAGAGGAATTAAGGAATTTGCTCATAGGAACACATATAATATATGATCAAGGTTGGGTTTGAATCCCCTTACATCAAGTTCAATGCTATTCTCATGTACCTCCCTATCCATTACAGACTGCATATAAAACTTTTCATTAAACCTCTTCAATGTCTGTGTTATAATAATGCCTTTAATTCATCTGTGTGTGTGTGTTTTGTACTGTTTGTAGGCTTTAAGTTTCTTTATGATGGTTACAAGATTCTGTATCCCCTGCTGTATTTTACATTTGATAGGAGTTTAATAAGTTACTAGTTTAATGAATGAATATAGCAAACAACTTGGTATATGTAAAGCATGATTGCAATTTTGTGTAATTTACATTTATCACTAATTTCACTCTGGTATTCTGATCATTCCTGGAGGAAAACGTTTGTGTCATTGACAGTACAAATATTTTCCAGAAGAATATCTTCATAAATCTAACTAATAGGATATTAAGAATTCATTTTAACAAACAGGAAAACTTAAAAGATGTTGCTTCTGAACTGTGTTGTGTAATTAAGCTGTAGTTTAGGATTTTTACCTTTACTGAGTAAATGACATAATCCAAGGAGAGCTGAAATCCATAAATAGAAACAATAATACTGATAATTAGCTGACATTTACATAGAGCTTTATTTGCAAAAGGCTCTGCCTCAAATACCAGCCACTTAATGTCACAGGGCTTTAGGTAATTCTCTAAAACTTTAAATTTCAGAGAAGGTATAGACCAGCTTGTTGAGAGGGATTTTTGACTTGGAGTTTTTAATCTCATTTGATTCTCAAAAGAAAATTGTAAGGTAAGTGCTATTATCATCCTCATTTTATGTATGAGAAAACTGAGTTACACAATTCAAAGTGACTTGCCCAAGGTCAATCCATTAACAGGCATAAGAGAGAAGATTCAAACTCAGGTTTTCCTGACTCCAAAATCAGCACTCTAGTAGCATATATATTCTTTACTATCTATTAATCCTCCCTTTCTTATTAGCTTCCTATATATGTGGATAGTCCATGCTTCCAAGAAAGAGAAGGTAACAGCATCTCTTCTGCCAGACACCCTTGTTTTGACTATATGTTGATAACCATCTTGTTAGTTTGCTAATGAAAACTTTCAAAGAAATGAAGTGATAGAAAACATAATCATTTTTAAATTCAAAGATGTTTTATTTTCCCAATGCTTGTAATAAAAATTTTCAGAATTTCAAAACAGTTTCTGAAACTATAATATCCAAATTGTATTCCTTCCCCTCTCTCAGAAATGGAAAGTAATTGATCTGGATTATACATATATTTCATTCAAAGCCCAATTGCATATTGGTCATTGTTGTGAGAGAATAATCATATAAAACCAAAACCATGAATAAACTGATATGAAAGATAATATACTTTGAACTGCATCCGACTCAGACAGTTCTTTCTCTGGGGGTGGATTGCATTCCTTGTCATAAATCCTTTAGAATTGTCACAGATCATTATATTACTAAGAGTAACTAAATCTTTAATAGTTAATCATCAGACAATATTACTGTTAGTGTACAATGTTATCCTGGTTCTACTTATTTTTTTCTGCATCATATCTTACATACCTTTCTAACTTTTTTCTGAAATCATTCTGCTAATCATTTCTTATACCACAATAGTATTCCATCATCAATATATACCACAATTTGTTCAGCCATCCCTCAACTGATAGACATCCCCTCAGTTTCCAATTTCAGTTTGTCACCACATAACTGTTTTTGTACAAGTAGGTCCTTTACCCTTTTTTATGATCACTTTTGGGATACAGACCCAGTAGTGCTATTACATGTATCTTTATACCCCTCTGGGCTTAGTTCCAAATTTCCCACTAGAATATTGGATCAGTTCACAACTCCACCAACAATGCATTAGTGTCCCAATTTTGCCATATCTCTTCCAGAATTTATCACTTTCCTTTATTGTTATATTGGCTAATCTGATAGTTGTGAGATGGTACCTCAAAGTTGTATAAATTTGCATTTCTTTAATCAAGAATGATTTAGAACATTTTCCCATATGATTAGAGATAGCTTCAATTTCTGCATTAGAAAATTACTTGTTTGAATTCTTTGACCATTTGTCAATTGGGGAATGACTTGTATTCTCACACATTTGACTTAGTTCTCTATAAATTTGATAAAGGGGACCTTTATGAGAGAAATTGATTATAAAATGTTTTCCCCCATTGTTTCCTTTCTAATCTTGGTTAAATTGGTATTGTTTACACAAAAGAAGTTTTTTTTTTAATTTAATAGAAACAAAATTATTCATTTCAAATCTTATAATGCTCTCTCTTATTTGGTCATAAATTCTTCTTAGAAATCATATTCTATGTGAAAATATTATCTGGATATAAGTTGGTTTCCCTCCAAGATCTTAAGAAAATTGCATAAGATAGGATAGAGATAGGGACTGAATGAGAAACTCTCTTACTGATGCTATGCAACATCTTTTCTGTTCTTACAGTATTATGAGAGTTCCCAGAAACAAGGAGAGTTTAAGCAGCATCATGCATCCTGCATCCACATTATTTCTTAGAGGCAAGATTTGCCCTCCATTCTTCTTGGCTTCAAAGCAAGCTCTTTTTACTATAAGATTCTTCTTCCTTAAAAATGCAAGAGAGATTTTAAGGAAATAAAACAAACTAGAAATAGAACTTAAATAAAACAAACTAAAAACAGAATAGAATTATGGAATCTATTACTGGATTAATAGAGTTTATAGTAAATAAAAATAGCCTCTGAGAGCACAGTATTTACCAAAGTTATATTTGAAATCCATACATTTCTCTTTACTGCATCTCCATTCACCATTCAGCTTACTTAGCTTTTGTAATATATTTTTTCTGCCTGGAGAGAGTATTTTTAAATTCTCATAAAATATGAAAATAAGATCAGTATTGCAGAGAAAAGCAGTTATTTATAGGTTTTAATGTTTTAACAATTTGTAATTAGCTATATACATGTGTGTATTTTGAAATATGTGAATAATATGGATGGAAAGGTTTGTGGACTTGTTGCTGGTATTAGCCGAGTGACTAAATTTTACAGGACTGAGTAGGCCTGAGTGTTAGCTTGTAGGCCAAAATGCTATCTGACCCTTAAATCTTTGGAAAAACGGTAACCGAGGTTTATTTTATATCCAAGTAAAAGAGGAAGGAGGAAGGAGGAGGACCAGGGAAAAAGGAGTCCCTAATCTTAGAATCTACATAGTCCTCCCTCCTTTCTATGGGCTTCTCAGGAAGCTTTCTTCAAGTTCTTCAAGCTACACTTCACTACACTGATTCTCTCCATGAACCCATACTAACTAGCTAATCTGAGCTGACTGGTCCTCAACAAATAGGCATGGTAAAAGTTCATCAGAGTAAAAAGGGTTTGAAATCTTAATGAGCTCAGCCTCTTAGGAGAGCTCCAAGATGGATGCAAGTCTCTTCCTCACAGACAGGTTCCTCTGGATACTGGCTCTTTATCACACACACAGTCAGGATACTCTCAGGAACCAGGAGCTCACAAGATCATAGGGAGATGGGAAATTGGAGACAGGGATGGACAGGATCTATGGATCTTTGGATAGTTGGAACACACCAACCTCCAGCTCTCAGGGACAGGAAAGTAAACTTCCCTTAGGTCAAGACTATTCAGCCCACAAGTTCTCTCTCTCCTCCTCCTGGAGAACAAGAACAGCAGGTCCCAACCGTCTCTGTGTGTCCCCTTTTAAGCAATCCTCCCATTCCAGAATAGGACTCAGAAAGTTCTGTGTTTGTGACCAGACCTTCCTTTGTAAACCCTTGCCTTTGGCCACTTTTGCAATTTTGCAAAGCTCTATTTTCTTTTATTCTCCCTTACAATTTATATGTCATATATGTATATATATATATATATATAATAAAATATATAATATAATTATGTATAATATAAAATACATAGTATACAATTTATATACAACATGTATGTGTGTATATATGCATATACTTGTAAATTACCAAAATATCCTTGGATATATGTGTATCTATATGCATGTATACATGTATGTATATAAATTACAGGTTGTCCCCTCATTGACAGTTTTTAAGCAGGAATCATAAGCATTTAGCGTTAATTAAGCTACTCTTGTCCCAGGTACAATGTTTGTCCCTGGGGATACAAAGGACACAAATGGCACTATCCCAGCCTTCCTGAAGTTACTGTATACAGAATGCACTTATAAAGTTCTTCAAGGAGGGCATATATATTAGGGTATGGCTAAGCTTATGTAGGCTCAGAATAAATCTCACAATTTTAAATCAGAAAAAAAGATTTTGTGCAGAAGGAAATCAGCACCTATATTTGGGTTGAATTTAATTGTATTTTATGGGAAAGAACAACTAATTTTAAAAGTTCCAAACTCTAGTAACAACAAAAAGAAAGGCATCTACCCCATCACAGAAACATTCAGCTTTTGTACAAATCATTTCTAACAAGGATAAAATCAAAATATCCTGACGCTCCACACAGCCCAGTGAGCTGCCCAGCATGCTAATCACTGTAGAGACCCCCACAGAAATGCCAAGAAAGCTAGCATGACTGCAGAGTGGTGATGGAGCCAGATGCTGCTTGGCATCTGCTTTCTCTGTTTTCTGTGACTGTCATTGGAAAAAAGGGGGGAGGGAGAATTCAATGTTTGAGCTAAAGATACCTTTGTAGTCTAGCCCATATTTTTCTTATTAACAGTGTAGTTTTTTAAAAAGATAATTAAAGAATTAAAATGTAAATGACTGAAAAGTCAGCATGTTGCATCAGATAGAGGGCTGGCCCTGGAGTAAGGAAGACCTGGGTTCAAATCCTCTCTGTTTGAATAGATTTGAATATTATTTGAATGACCAGGGTAAGTCTCTTGTCTTTCAGGGCCTGGGATCATTATCAAACAGTGTCAGTTACAATCTGTACTGTGGAATGAGTTAATACATCAACAGCTGAATGCACAGAGAGGATCACAGGTCCAGAGGGAGATATACACAAGCAGAATTCTCAATGAGGTTAGCATGCTGGGCAGCTCACGGAGGAGCACTGGTCTTCAGGATGTTTGGATTTTACCATCTGAAATGATGGGCACAACAGTCAGATTTTCTATGATAGTATTTTTACAGAAATTGTAAATATATTTATGTTAGATGTATACATATATATAATATATTACCTGTATTGAATATACATATATTTAAAAACATACATATATTTAAAATCATCCTATTCCAACACCAATTTTTAAGACTTTGCCAACTATTCATGTTGATTTTCTTAGTCATCTATATATTTTTGTGTCCATAAGCATTCTAGTCAGTTGTTGCATGGGCTGGAGTTCTTGCATAGTCTCCCAAATATTACAATATGTTTTCTTCTATTTAAAAGATGCATTATGAAAAAGTGACTCTTTAGCACAGTAGGCAGTGTATCAGTCTCGTAAGCTGAAGGCCCTGAGTTCAATCCTCGAAAGGAGGATGTGATAAAGTCGGAGAGGCTTCTGGAGACAAGAAGAGTCACTTGGCTTGGGCTTGGCCCCACCTGATGGAGGATTGTCATTTACTTTAGGGTCCATTATTCAGTCTGAAACTGCTAATCTGAGATTCCCTTCAGGGTGGATTCTCACGGGAACAGGGAACAAGTACAAGCTTTGGGGTCTCCATTTTACAAGCTAGTCCTAAAACTTGGGGTTCATCAGAACTTACTAGGCTTCAAGTTTGGGGTTTCTAGGTTCCATGTTGATAACAACTATAGAACCAAAGAACAGCATGAAAGGGCAACCAAGAAATCCTTGGTGAATGTAGATTCCTGAGAGAAGTATTATATCTAAAAAGATGGAGTTGACCATTGCTCTGGTTGTACTCAAGCCTAACCAGGAATATCATATTCAAGTCTGTGAGATCATCATAGGAAAAACAGTGACGAACAAGAGAACATCCAGAGAATGACTAAAGAAAAGTTATTGAAACTCAAGGAACAGTTGAAGGAATTGGAACCTTTGGTTAGGGAACAGAAGACCTGTTCAAAATAGACCCTTCAAGTATTGGAAAGGTTGCCATGTGGAAGAGGGCAATTCAGTTTGTTATCCTGGGCCTCAGAGAGTAAAAGTAGAAATGAGTGTGGGTTACAAACTTACCCTTAATGTCAGGGAGAAAATTGTGTTAGTGGAAAGTTGGGGTTCTTTGGGCTTCATTGAGTCTTAATATTCAGGTCCATGATATAAACTTCCTGTGGATATTTAGGGGACTTGAAAACTACATTTCCCATGATTCCTCTTACATAATACAGGTGGGCAGGAAGTGTGATTCTGTAGACAGAGGTATAAAGTCTCTGAACTTGATTGAGAAGCTCTCTTTTCTACGAAGCAGCCAGGTGGGCAGAAGGTAATGGCAGGTGATTTGAATTAGATCTTAACAGGCATTTGGCCTTCTTAATTACCAATATGGCTTTAAATAATTTTGAATATATCCCTCTATACCAATATTATTCATAACAAAAGGAAACAAAATATGTCATGAGTGTGAAAGCTATCCCAGAGTGGGCAGGGTTGACTTTTAAGGAAGTAACTTTCCCTTCATTAGAGATCTACAAACAAAAGCTGGGTGATCACTGGTTTTGCATGTTGCACTGTAGGTACCTTTTGTAAATAGGTCATTCCAGATGTTAGCTGAGACCCCTTCCTATAGGGAAATTCTGGGACTCCTCTGGGAACCCCATATGCTGACGAAGGCGATTTTCACTAATGGTTATACATCACACATAAGAAATCTGGAGACATCTAGTTTTTGGCAAGCCCCTTCCAGGGTCCTCTTAGACATCTTGATGCCAAACCAAGCTGCATATACCTGGCAAATATCCTGTAGTGTACCAGGCAATCCTTTAAACCCAGATAAGGTACAATAAAATGTAGTCTGCACTCTGCTTGAAAGACGCTGGATTTTTTTCCCCAACCATGAAAACATAGACCCCAAGAATGTAGGTCAGGACTAACTCCTTTCTCATCAGCAATGCACAGCAGAGGGCTGTCACCAGCGATGTGTAGAATGCTATACTAGCAAGACACCCTTGAGATGAAATGCATAGCTTTACTGGAACGTATCAGTGCTTACATATAATAAAGCTATTTCCATGTACATACTTAATCGCTAAATATTCCAATCCCTTTCTCTTCATTGTATTGAGATCATTTCCAGCATGTCTGATGGGGTCTCCCCTGCTGTCATTTCCACAATAGGAGTTGTAAGTCACGCTCAGGCAAACATTTTTGGATCTGTTTACTCTGGCGAATCCCCACGCACTAATTTGACACTATTCCCTAAATTTTCATGCTCCAGGGAAGGTCCTTTCCCCAAAAGAAGACACAAAAACCACTAACTCTTTTCAAGCGTGTGATAGTTTCACAGAGTTAGAGGTACAAGGGGCTTCAAGGGTGACAGAATACAACTCTCTTGTGTTACAAATGCACATGTAGTCAAGTGGCACAGTAGATAGAGCAATGGGTTTGGAGTCTGGAAAACTCATCTTTATGAGTTTAGATCTGGCTTCAGACCCATTTATTAGCCTTGGGACTCAGGGCAAGTCACTTGTTAACCCAGTTAGCCTCAGTTTCCTCATCTATAAAATGATTTAAAGACAGAAATGACAAACCACTCCAGTAACTTTTCAGAGAAAAATACAAAACAAAACAAGGTCACAAAGTCACACAGGACTGAAATGACAACAATAAAATTCATTAATATGCTCTCCAATCCAAGACTCACATACACATTGATGGAGAAGGGAAGTTTCTACAGGACAGCTTGTTATGGTTTTGTTTTTGGCTTATGCTGCTTAGCAGATAACCTGACACTCATTAGGGCATTAATAGTTACTTGTGAAATAACTGAATTTATTAATTCAATTTAGTAGGCATTCATCAAATATTTTCCATGTGGAGTCAAGAGGAACTTCAGATTGGCCTTTATTTATCCTTCCAGCTATGGGTTCACTCCTAACCAAACTCCTCTGTATTTTACTGCTATTTATTTGTGTTTATTTTTTGAGGCAGATAGGTGGCACAGTGTTGTTCTTGCTCAATCATTTCAGTCATGCTTCACTGTATGTTACCTCGTTTGTGGTTTTCTTGGAGAAGATACTGCAATTGGTTTGCCTTTTCCTTCTCGAGCCCATTTTTCATATGAGGAAACTGAGACCAACAGTTAAATCACTTGTCCAGGGTTACAGAGCTAGTGTCTGTGACTGGATTTGAATCTGGTCTTCCTGATTCTAAGATCTAGGCTCTAGGATCTAGAAATCCAAATCTGTAATCCAAAAGATCTGAGTTCAAAAGCCATGTTTCTTGCTGTGTAACCCTAAGCAAATCACCTAACCTATTTCCCAGAGTTATTGTGCATATCAATTGAGCCAAGAGTTGCAAATGTGTTTAGCAAAGTGCCAGACAGAGTAGGGATTGATAAATCCTTATTCTTTTCCCTTCTGTTATTATATTGATTCTAGCTGTCCTTTCATATGTATTTGTTCTCTTTCACATTAGAATATAAACTCCTTGAGGGCAGGGATTGAATAATCATTTTTATTTATATCCCCAGGATTTAGCACAGTGCCAGAGTGCATAGTGAGCACACAATGAATGGTTTTTGATTGATATCATCTAAGGTTCCTTCTAACTCTTAAATATATCATCCTTTTGGCTACTTAATCTTAAAGGAAATTAATACACAAATTTATAACAAAGTAGTTGACCTGGCATCAACATTCTCATCCACAGTGTTCCAAAGAAATGAAATAAATTCACTAAGATGGCACTGTTTTCTGAATGAGGTTTTCCTAGGAACATGGATTTTGAAATCCCTCTAGAGATCATTTGTGGGAAGCTGCACCTGTGCCATTCCTTTGACACTTTTACATTGTGTGGCCTCAGAAATCCTTGGAAAGAATACTGGGGAAAGCAGAATAAAGGTAATGCTGGATAAGGAAGCATCAGGAAATAAGGGGGACAGTGCAGGGGTCACAGTTTTTTTGGGGGAGGGAGTGGGGCTTAGGAAGGTGCAGAAGGCATCTTGGTTGGAAAAACAGTTTTCTAATCACTTTTCCTGTCACTTGGATAAGGTGGGTGGAAATTGAGACTGCTAGGTAAAACAGAGATAATGTCATACTTCGGACTTGGGCAATATCCATTTGTGGGTGTCTGGTACATCTGGGTTATGTCTAGAGCACTGCCGAAGCCAAGGCAGCTGAGGAACTCTTGAGAGTTTGGCAAGGAGGGAGAGGAAGAGAGAAGGAAAGAAGAGGAGAGAAACGGGGGTGGGGGGGAAGAGAGAGAGAGAGAGAGAGAGAGAGAGAGAGAGAGAGAGAGAGAGAGAGAGAGAGAGAGAGAGAGAGAAATTGCTTCATCTCTGCTGAGAAATAAGCCTCTGTCAGTAGGGCAGTGTCTGGATCCAGCTCTTGAGGCTGTGCCCAGCAGGCACTGGGTCCGGAAGGCTCTGGCCGCCTTCCCCTCTACTCTGCTCAGTCTCCCAGGGAGCATTCTAGCTCTTGATAAGGATGCTCTAGAAGCCAGGGGCGAAAGCAGAGAGAGCAGAGACCCAGGCACTTGCGTGCCTCCAGTGTTCTCCCTGTGCTTCCAGGGCTGCACAGGCTTCTCCAACTGCAGTTCGCCTGCTCACTGGAAAGAGCAGGGGGAATGCATTTCCCCTGCATTTTCCCAGAGGCCCCCTGAACTCCATAGTGAAGAGATAAAAGAGCTGCCCTTTAAGAAAGCTCCTTGCAGGATCAGCATCTTTGTCATGATCCATCCCTAGCAAACCACACTGACAAATGACGTGAGGTATGGGGGTTCGCGTGGACTAGAAGGTTCCTGGGGCAGCAGAAAACATACATTGCAATGAAGAAGAATGTGGCTTGAAATTCACCAGTTCTACTGCTTACTGATAGTGTGATTTCAAGATAACCACATCATTGTGCCTCAGTTTCCTCACCTGTAGAATTGGTAGTGTTTAGGCTGGATCATTAAAATTTCTTAGGACTCCAATTTTCTCATCTTAGCTGGGCAACATATCAAACTTTTCCTGGGCTTCATCTTTAGCAGCGCTAATCCAAGGGGATTGAAATTGATACTTTCTAGCTCCAATTCTTATTCCTGTGACATCCTCAACCTTCACCTCCAAACCCACTGCAGATTACACAGTTATTTGCCTGTACTTTCATCAGTACCTCTACTGGATACATTTTCATAGTGAAAATAATTTAAAAAAGATTGGTACAAAAAAGTTAATAGCAGGGTAGGGCATTAGCCAAGGTCACCAGAGACAGTCTAGAAACATCAACTCATCAGGAAAGTTGAGCTGGCTGTACCATGGAATCCCTTCTGCTTATGTTCATAGATTGGAGGGAAGATGAGAGAAGGTGGGAGTAGCTGAGTGTCCTTGACTTTTTCTGTTCTTCCAATGACCATTGCTTACCAGCTTCCTGTGATTAGACTGTAAGCTCCTGAGGCCAAGGAAGGTCTTTTGCCTCTTTTTGCACCCTCAGCAATTATCCTAATTCCTGGCAGATAATAGTTACTTAATAAATGTTTACTGATTGACTAACTTTTGGCCATGGTCAGTTGTAAGGATTGGATTTGATATCCATTAATATCCCTTCTGGCTCAAGACTTAGCTCCCTGTGATGCTCACTGGGAAGGATACTTTTGCTGACTTCCTTTAGGCTAAGATTTAAGGCTTGTTGCATGGAAGTCAGGAGAACTGATTTTCTTGTATGTTTGCTTTTGTTTGTTTGTTTTGGTTTCCATGCAGAACCTTGGACTGGGGCTGTGTGGAGCTGGGTTAACCTGCTTGGCTATAAGATCCTATCTTTCCCAGGTTGAGTCCTTCATTCTGCTTGCAGGATGTTATCTAGCCTCTTCTTTCATGTGATGTCCTTGATGCCTTTCCTCATACCCCCAAATCAATGATCTCTCAGAGTCTGTTAGCATGTCATGACAGTCTCCATCTGTATATTTTATAATCTGGATGTACCCACAGAGTGTCCTTCCTCATTTCCACAAGAGTTGAGGAAAAAGTACATGAATCAAGATTCAGGACAGAACAGACTATTTCAGGAGTGGGAGTACATGGGTCAGTCTCTGCCTTTCACCATTTATTCCCCCATTTCTGAATGAGGATAGAAAACAATCAAGGAAAGATTGGCTTCCATTTATCTGCTCACTCAATGGAGTTAGGCTACTAATTTTCTTTTTCTTTTTACTAGTTTTTATGCATTTTTAGGTTACATGTCAATAAAAATTCTTATTGTTTTCTGATATTTTGCAATCCGTGTTCTCTCTCTGCCTCCTACTCCTCCCCCTCCCTAAGAAGGCAGTTAATATGATATAGGTACTACATATAGTATCATATAATACAGATTTCCATGTTTGGCATGCTGTGAAACAAGACACATATTGCTTATACTAGAGAAATAAAGTAAAGGAGGAAATAAAGAATGGTATATTTCAGTATGCATTGGGACTCCATTTATTCTTTCTATAGCAGTGGATAGTTTATTTTGTCATGAGTCTCTTGGCATTGTCCTGGATCATTGTCTTGTTGATGATAATTTAGTGATTCACAGTGTTCATGATAACTTATTGTTTTTGCTGTATACAACTTTCTCCTGATTCTACTCACTTCACTTTGTAGAAATTTTTCTGGTTTGTTCATGTGTGTGTGCGATCACCATTTGCCATTTCTTATGGCACAAAAGTATTCCATTACAAGAATATCCCACAACTTGTTCAGGCATTCCCCAACTGATGGACCTCCCTTCAGTTTCCATTTCTTTGCCATTACAGTCACTAGTTTTCTACAAGAAATAACTGTAGAATGCAAGTTCCTTGAGGGCCATGACTGTCCCTTTCTGTTTATTCCTTCTCTATCTCTCTGTCTCTTGCTATCTGTGTGTCTCTCTATAGGCCTTTGACTCTGTTTCTTTCACTGTTTAGGTCTCCATCTCTCTCTGTGTCTCTGCCTCTGTCTCCCTTTTTCTGTGTCTTCATCTGTGTGTCTTTCTGTCTCTCTCCCTCAGTAGAGTGCCTGGCATGTAGAAGGCATTTAATAAATGTTTGATTGAACTACAGACAACTTTACTTATACTCTCACAAAAATGAATATCCAGTGAGGAGTTATCCCCAAATAGAGAAACAGAAGACACTTTCTTTTTAGAAAACTCAAATGTTGGAAGAAAAAACAACTTCCACATTTTAACTACAAAAGAAAGGACCAATTCACTTCCCTGAAACCTACAAAGCACCAAAATAAGTTTGCTTATGCACAGATTCACCTATTAAATCAGCTCCATGTTGGTGGTGGTACTCCCTTTTTCCTACCTTGTGGTTTAAATTTTGAAAAATTTTGGTCCCTGACCCAGCACTTTATAATCTGACTGTTTTTCAGCTTTCTCTCCTTTTTGCCACATGAAAAAATATGCATATTGGGGAAAGTCAGCACTTGCTCTGTTTGTTGTCCAGAGTTTAAATATTTAGAAAAGTAATCTGCTTCCCATAGCTGTTCTGCAACTCTCTCTGGATAAATCATGATTGGACTCTCCTATGTCACAGCTAGAGATAGACTGTGTGAAGAATAAGAAACATGAGTTATGAAGAAGAGGGAGCCACCAGGTGGCCATTCCCCTTGAGGGATCCTGGGCATCTTTACTGGAAACGGTAAACTTGATGACTCTTCCTAATGTATTTTCATTAGAGTGTCCTGACTAGTCAGAACTAACATGGACCCTAAAAATTCAAAATCTGTCATTTTACCAGGGGAGGAAACTGAGGCTTAGAAAAGGGAAGTGGCTTGCCTAAAATCAAGACTCTCCCTTCCCTCCACTTCTGCCCCTTCCCTACATCACACATAAACATTGAGATCAAAACTCCTTGTAAGAGCAATTTTGGAAACCTTTCCTTTATAGGTGACTTGAAATACACTAGTGGGAAATCTCATAGGATCATTGATTTACAGTTCAAAGTGACACTGAGGGATATCAAGACCAACCCCCCTCTTTCATGCTTTTTTTTTTAAATGAAGACACAAAAACACCAAGTTTATTTTTAAATAAAATAATTTCAGATTGTATGTCATACAATTTTTAATAATTGTTTTAAGTCATTTTGCAATCCGTGTTCTCTCCTTCCTCCCTTAGCCTCCTCCCTAAGACAGCAGGTAATATGATATATGTTGCACATGTGTTATCCTATAGTATATATTTCCATGTTCCTCATGTTGTGAAAGAAGATAAATAATGCTGAGAGAATAATTCTCAGGGGAAATAAAGTGAAGAATGGCAAGCTTAAAGCACCAAGCCGTTGTGACTAGTCTACGGTAGCACATACTAAGTGTCACTGTTGGGATTTGAAGGTATCTTCCTAACTCATTCAGTTTCCTATCTACTACAATACTACCTCTACTGCAGAGGTAATAGGGATAGCTTGAAATAGCATAGCATACTGTTGACTTTAGGGAGTTCATTAGTGTCAGAAGGGAGTAAAATGTGAATGTACCCTGCCTCTGTTCCAGTGCTAATACTAGCTAATACTAATGGGTAAATATGACTTGGCAGGAGGGAAAGCAGGGATTGGGGAAGAGAAACATTCAATATAATCAAAAAGCAAAGCAAAGCAAAACAAAACAAAAAAAAAATTCGAGAACTCCCAACTCAGAAACTACAAGATCTTTTAAGAGCTCCTGGGACTTTCCCCAACATTCTTCTTGTCCACTTCTGGATGCTATCTCCCACCCCCACCCCCAACCCCAAATGTTCCTCCTCCACTGGACATGGAGGGAAATGTTGCCAGGTTTCCATCCTCTCCAATATGTTTGATGCTCTGGTTTTATAGCAATGATGATTCCTCCCCTCTTCCCCCACCCTCACCCCTCACTTCCCTAGGAGTGCTCTAAAATCTCTAGATGCAATGAGTAACCACAGCGATTGTTTTTTAAATGTCCTCGTTTGCACGGTTAAAACGTGTGCATCTCTCTCTATTTTTGAGTCAGGACACCCTATTGCTCACTGTCAACCCGGAACTATTATGGGAATTGAATGAAAAGTGTCACTTAGAGCAGAGACAGCCACATAAATGGAGCTCTTTCTGCAAAGCCCCAGGAGCTACAGGTGGGAAACTGAGCATCATCCTGATAGTAGCCCTTGAGCACACAGGAACTGTTTTCGAATCATTCCTGTGAACTTGCTTCAGCTGCCATCGCTGAACCTTGGGCACGTGAATCTTGGGTTCCCAGGTTTTCACTCCCATAGAAAGTCTCGGCTTTCGTTAAGGGCTCTTCAGGGATTTCCAGTTTTAATTTGGAACAGTAAGCAGGACAGTGATTTAAATCAGAGCCGGGGCGGGGGGGCGGGGCTATAATAGTGCCCCCCTCCCCTACTTAAATGCTGTCTCCATTCAGTATCTATATTGTCCATATCAATATAGAACATCTGTATGGAGAGCAAAAATGCAACTGTGCGGTGAGCGTTTAAAGCTGGCAATCAGCTAAATTCTTGGCTCGTTTCAGGTTTCTCCTGCCCACCCCATCCACCTGGAAGCCCCGGTCTCCCCACCCCCCAGTGGTGTTTCCCTTCAAGTGCGCTCTCTCCCTCTCTCTCTGCACCCCTTCGCGCCCCTTTGCCTCCGGGATCTGCAGCAGGAGAAGCCGAAGCCGGCTCAGCTCACCCAGTGCACAGACTGGCGCACGCCGCCAAGGGGAAGGGAAAGGGAGGAGGAGGACTAGGACGAGGACAGGCAGGAGGAGGAGGAGGACGAGGAAAGGAAAGGAGGGGGGGTGCTAGCCCCCCTCAGCTGGCTGTTGACGTCGGCTCAGCCTTTAAATGTGTACGCGAGCTCTAGCAGAAGGAAGCCTGTGGCAGGCAGGCGGACGCCTCACCGGGCTGGCTGAGCTGAAAATCAGCGTGTGAAGGGGCCAGGCTGCTCCTTTGCCTTGCCGCCGCGCTGGGGCTGGCGCTGCTGCGGAGCCCCAGCCCTTGACTGCTGTTCTCTCCTGGTTGGCACGCCTGGCAGGAGGCTGCCCGGCAGCCGCGGGGCGCATCTAACGCTGGACTCTCGAGGTGGGGGGACCTCAGCATCAGTCCTGGCCCCCGTGGAGCGGAGAGGAGGCGTCAGGCGAGGAGCCCAGAGTAAGGTGGCTGGGGGAGCTCAGACGCTCCCAGCATCTGACAACTGGGCTTTTGGGGGGGAAATCTTGTCTTTGGATGGCCGGGGAAGCTCCCCACCCCCTTCCGCAGCCCCTGCAACTTGCGGTGGCTTCTGTGCAGCTCGTGGGGTGCCTCTCCAACCTCAAAGTTTGCCTCCTTTCCCGGAAAAGCAGCCGGGTGTCAGCATCCCTCCCCATCTTCCCAGGTCCTGACTGTTGCGCAGTGAGTGGATAGCGGGCCGGCCAGGAGGGAGTCACTGGTGGTGGAGATTGGAGAGCTTAGGTGGAGGACGAGGGGGAGGAGGAGCAGGGCGAGGACCAGGAGGAGCCGAAGAAGGAGGAGGAGGAGGTGGCGGAGGAGGAGGAGGAGGAGAAGAAGAAGAAGGAGAAGCAGCAACTCTCGAGTGTCCACGGTGACCCTTGGCGTGGGAACTGGAGCGGCGGGGGCACGCGCGCAGGAGTCCAGTACAGTGTGACCCGGGCTGCTGGGGACTGCTTTGAAGGACCCTCTTTGGAGGGGGGTTGCGGTGTATGTCTCTGTGTGTGACAGGGTGTCAGAGAGAGTCCGTTTAGGGCTCAGCGCCTTCTCTTCCTCTGGGCACCACTGGGCAGCGAAGAGCTTGGCACTGAGGAGCCAGCCTGCGGGACCCAGGGCTCCTGCCCTTCCTGGCCTCTCGGACTTGGAGCTACGGGGAATCCAACCTCGCAGGGAGGTGGCAGAGGCATCTGGGGAGTCGGCAGGAGCAGCGGTAGAGGCAGCAAGGACAGAGGCAGCACCGGGCAGAGGTGGACAGTGGCATCCACAGCTGCTGTTAGGGGATGAAAAGAAGGTAAGAACGGTTAGCTACCAAGCCTGACCAGGGCTCTGTCCATCTTCCAGGGCTGTTGGGGTTAGGAAGACTATATACTCCTCTGTCTCCTCTTTCATGTCCTCATGTCTCTCCCAATCCTTCTCCCTCCCCAGTTCTTGCACTCAGACATAGATGATCACCCCCACATTCACCCATAAGGGGAGTTGCCCATTGGGCCAGCTGGTAGCTTGGCGCTGCTTTTGCAATTCCTATGTATTCAACTCTGTCTGGAAGTTGATTGCAGGTGGGGTTTTCCAAGATCCAACTTTTCTTTCTTTCTTTTCTTTTTCCTTCTCTTTTTTAAAAGTGGTTCCTTTTAAAAAAAGATTTTGGGGAGATAAATAAAACAGTATCAGATGAAGCTGCAGTGACATATTAAGACACCCTGACCCCAATAAAAAGAAACAACAACAAAAAGAAGTTTCTCTCATACAAGTTTTGCCTGGGGTCCCAGGTTCCTTGGCTGCAGCATCTTGCGGTGTCCTCTATTTGTAAACATGTAAATTTTTTTTATTATTATTGCTTATTGCTCAGCAATGTCTTTTTTTTCTGGGAAAATCCCTTAATTTGTGGCAGTAAATTCCAATATACTAGTTCCAGTCTAACCTAAAGGTTTTTCTTTAAACAAGTGCTTGCTCAGGTAACATCTGGTAGAGGTTAGAATAGGGACCAACTAAAGATCTGGGAGTCATGGGAAGATTGTTTAAGAAACTGTAGGTGTAATCATTTAACTCACGGTTACATGCTAGTTAATAGAAAGTGAATGATGCAAAAGCCTTGAGTGTTTTTTAGAACCTGCAAAGCTCCAGGAATCTTTGAAATTAGAACTACATTGAGCAAAGTCTAGTTGAAAAAAAAAAACCCTCTTTGCCTGGGTACTAATATCTGCATGTTATAATCAAGGAACTAAATGAATCCCTTAGTATTCTGGTCTTGTAAGACTTAGCTTGTGAGAGAGGCTGCTGTTACATTTCATTTCCCATCTCATTTGTGGGAACAGAACAACATCGGAAGCATTGTGTTCTATGATACATGTTTGTACATGTATGTAAATTTCAATTCCCAGGAAGTCTTCCAAAGGAAGCTTTCAAGGGACAAAGTTGGGGCATCTCATCTACGCCAAGTCTCTTTCTTTCAGGACTGGACCATGCCCCAACTTAATTGTATTTACAGAATTCATTTTCCCATCCATGCGCCACTTTTTGGATAGATTTGAGCCTTCTTTTATTACCACAGGTCCTGTTACTTGCATTTCTCTTCCCATTTAGAACTACCTTGCCTTGGTGTGATCTGATTTTCCTACCACTGGTGTTATGAGGCTTCCATATGTGTGTTGTTACCAAAATAACCCTGGAGTTGAGCTATCACCAGGCTCATGGTCAGATTGAGTTAGGAATGGCATGCACAATTTTTTTCCAGGGAGAAAAAGAGTAATTATACAATGGAAAAGTTCATAAAAGCTCAGGATACGACAAGGGTCTGGGTTCAATATATATGGTTAGAAATATATAGGACTGAGTTCTGGATGAAAATGGAAAAGTTTTCTCCAATGCAGTTAATGTTCAGAGTAGAATTGAATAAACCAGTTTATTTTATAGAGCTACTTTTATTGGTGAATAACTCAAGAAGAATTGAGGATTCTACTACTCTTCAGTAAATCTCCTTCAATTAAAACATTTCTTTTGGGGTCAAGAGTACCTAGGAGTATATCTTTTTGAGGACACAAAGTTTCAATTAGGGTGAGGATGACTTCCCCAGTCATGCCCTTCCCTTACATTTTGGCCTTATTTCACTTCATTTTATCACTTTTATTCCCAGTAGTCTGCTGGACTCTTCACTATGTCTCTGCATGGGAAAGGCAATCCCAAACACTACATTTGAAATAGTCTGTTTCTAGAGCTTATTTGAGCTATGGTAAAAAGTCCATCCTTTTCTTTACTCCTTGGCACAAATGAATGACTTAGGAGTTTTATTTAAATCTCAAGTCAGAGTATCCATATTCTAATGGCACGCCCAGATTAGAGGATGACAACTCACAAATTTAAAATCAAAATTGACAACTTGAAAGGCATAACGAAGATGCCAGCAACCATGTAATCCTGAGCCCAATTCCTTAGGTTCATTTTTCTTCCCAGTGAAACTGGCATCATTGATGAAAGCCTTTTTGGAGCTCTGGAATTCACAAAGTTGATTGACGCATTTGGATCTTTGGTTCCAGTGGAGGAACAGAAGAGGGTGACTGTAGATATCTTCTGTAAGTTTTCTGGGAAGTAATTAGCATTAGCCTGCAGATGAGTTTCTCTGTAGAATTTTCATCACTCCTCCCAACTATGTAGTGATTTAATAATTACTGGGAACCCTTGATTAGCACGATTTGCCAGTCTGGCTAACTCAGGTTGCAAATACTATGAGTTAATTGAAGATCAAGGCTGAGTTTGCTTGTATATCTTGTCTTAAGCATTTACTATGGCATTTCACAAAAATGTCCTTGACAATAGTGGCCTCTTCCTTCTGTGATCGCCATGATTTGAGCAAAACTAATTTAATAAATAGTGTGTTTCCTAATATATAAAAGGATTGCTATGCTTTTCATGATCTTTAAATTGGAAGAAAAGGCATGGTCCTCCTTCTTGCTGTTCTAAAAGGTCTCCTTTGCTGTATCAGAAAGTTAGATAAGAAAACACAATTTACAAACAAACAAGTATGAAGAAGAATGAAATTATTTTAGCCTTAAAAAGTTAATAGTATAGAACTATGGGTTCTGACTTAAAATTGGTGGAAACTGAGTAACAAAATGTAGACCTATTAGTAGTATGTCTCCAAATGTGGAAAAGTGTAAAGGCAAAGTTTGGCTCAATGAACAATTGGCCAATTATTTTATTTTTGGTGATGTTTCTGGTTGCTTCTATTTTTACCTCTTCTCTGGCTGCCTTTTACAGCTTCTGTTTACCATTATTGTTTATCTGGTATAATAGGCATAAGGGTGGACTTGATATCAGAGGACTTGAGACCAAAATGCTTGTTTTGCCACTTCTTAGCCATTTTAATATTCCCTTAATTCCTCTGGTCTCTGTTTCCACCTCTATGAAATGAGCGTGGTGTACTAGATGACCTCTAACTTCTCTTCTCCCATTAAAGCTTTGGTGGCATGAATTAAAATAAACTTTTTTGGTGACTTTTTCAATATTAACCCATTTTTTAAAAGTTTGTTAGGTGTCTCTGAGGCAGAATGAAGTATTGAGTTTCAGGCTGATGAAAGACTGGTTTATTACATCTTATCAAAGCAAGGTGAAATGTTCAGTTATGAAGAATTACTCCTTTAAATCCTTAAATATTATAACCAGTTTGAAACACACCATCCAAATGAATCCAAACCTCCATGACATCTGCTTTAACCCAATGAACTTTTCTACCTATTTGTGACCTGATATATTCTATTAAATTTCTAAATAGGAAGAACATCTGGAAAAAGGCAGCAGCATTTTAGAGTTTTACCCAAACTTGTAAGTTTACATGTTCCCCACTGTACCATGCAGTTGCAAAAGAGTCACCACATGGTGGTGACGTTGTGCTGAATAATATGCTTTGGGACCTTTCCACACAGGACTAGACTCTTGCTAAAAGCATTCATAGGGTGCAGTTAGGCATTTACAATGAGAGAACTTTATCATTTATAATGTCTTTTTTTAGCAGTACCTTCGGGAAGAAGATACCTAAATGTCTCATGTATGGCAAACATCATGCTTTAATGATTAGTTATAATAATTTTTTTTTAAAACCCTTACCTTCTGTCTTGGAGTCAATACTGTGTATTGGCTCCAAGGCAGTAGAGTGGTAAGGGTAGGCAATGGGGGTCAAGTGACTTGCCCAGGGTCACACAGCTGGGTAGTTATAATAATTTTGAAAGAAAGTTCAATACACTCGTATAGAATATATTCAATGTGATTGAATTTTCACATTCTCAGGGGTAGTTGATTGGTTTTGGAAACAGAAAGACCTGAGTCAAGTGCTGACCGATACAAACTGGCTAGAAGACACTGGGCTAGAAGACACTAGATCCTCAAGGGGATCTAGTCAACTCTCTTGATGCCTGTTTTCATGGAAAGAGAGATTTTCTTCATTTACAACTTCCTTATATTACTACCATTATAAGTCTGATTCTCATCCCTTTCCCCTTGTCTTCTTCAGCTAGAAGTGGTCTATTTTTATAGATTTCATGATGGCACTTAATATTTGCAAGTTAGAAAGAGCTTTAGCCCTGGAGTCAGAGAACTTTAGTTCAAACACTTTCTCTGCTACCATTGTGACCTTGGAAAGGTCACTTAATCTCTGTTGACCAAGTGTTATTTAAGTATTAAATGAAGTAGTAGGATTTGAGCTTCTCTCAGGTTCCTGAAAGTTCACACGTGATCTTCATTATCTACATAGTAAAATAAGTAATTTTCCAAATTCAGGCTCCAATTTCTCTTCAATTCTATTTCTCATTTTTCTACTCCACTATGCAGGCAATGTGACTCACCAATGTCCATATGTGTAGCTTTAAGTCAACAGTGATTCAGTACGTGACTACTATGTGTGGAACACTATACTAAGTATAGGAGAAGTTGCATCATTTATTTCTTTTTATTCATTTTTTCCAGATTACTGATTGATCATTTTTTTTTTCAAATTTTAAACCCTTAACTTCTGTGTATTGACTTATAGGTGGAAGAGTGGTAAGGGTAGGCAATGGGGGTCAAGTGACTTGCCCAGGGTCACACAGCTGGGAAGTGTCTGAGGCCGGATTTGAACCTAGGACCTCCCATCTCTAGGCCCGACTCTCAATCCACTGAGCTACCCAGCTGCCCACAAGATTGATCATTTTTGATAATTATTTTCTGATCCATATTCTTTCCTTCCCTTCTACCTCTCCCTCCCCCATTCAAGATGGCAAGCAATATGATATAGGCCAGGGGTAGCCAACATATGGCTCTCCAGCCATATCTGGCTCCACCTCCCCACTGGCCAGTCTGGGCAGAGCCCTAGGATGTGCCCCAGGGGGTCCTTCAGCCCCCGCCCCATATTCCAGCACCTTCTGCCTCCATCCTCCTTCCACAGGTGTTTATGGCTCTCACAGCCAAAAAGGTTGCCGACCATTGATATAGGCTGTATAAGTGTGACTAAACACTATACATGTCCATGATCATCATTGTATAAAAGAAGACAAATATCACAGAGATAAATTCTTGGAGGAATTAAAGTGAAGAATGGTATGCTTCAAACTGCTTTCAAACTCCATCAGTTCCTCCTATGGTGGTGGAGAGCCTTTTTCATTAGGAGTCCTTTGGAGTTGTACTGGATCTTTGCATTGCCGAGAATACATAAGGCATTCCTGGTTGATCATCATGCTTCATTGTTGTTACTGTGTACAACATTCTCCTGGAGGAGCTGCACAGTTTAAAGAAGAGAGAGTCCCTGATATTATGTATGCACATAGTGTATTAAGAAAGTATGATTGAAGTAGTGTGGCAGTTCTAGAAGGAATGGTAGGGATGCTAATTGCTCTCTGAAGAAACATTAGAGAGGCTAATTCATAAGAAAGGCTGCATCCCATTGAAAGTCAGGGATTGAGAAGGGACCTTCAAAGTCATCTAGTCTTTCCAATTACTGAACAAAGATCCATTATACAACATGAAAAATAAGAACGTACATGAATTCAATAGGTCATGGATGGGAATGGGGAATTGCAGGAATATGAAGCAAAATGAAAAGAGAAAAAGATTATGTATAGAATAGCTTAGACAATTTTGGGACTCTGGGTGTGGGAAAATTTACTAAAATTTTGTGTAATAGCTAAGGGAGCAAAATAAGGCAGTAGAGAGAACTCTGGGTGTGTAGTGAGAAAACCAGATTCCAAGTTTTTTTTTTTTTTTTTTTTTTTTTTTTTTTTTTTTTTTTTTTTTTGACACCAATCACAGCTAAACTAGAGAATAGACCTTACCTGTTTGGGTCTTAATTCCCTTATCCATAAAATGAAGTCATTTGTATTAAATTATCTTGAAGGTTGTTCCTGACTCTCAGATTATCTGTTCTCTATGTAAATTTGTTTAAGCTTGAGAAATGTATTGATCTGGGCTAAACATTTAGGGAAAGGACAGTGACAGCTTGTGTAGGGCCTTGAATGCCAGGCAATTGATTTTTAGTAATATGAAGACAGTGAAGGACTTTGAGGAGTAAGTCATATGAACAGATCTATGTTTAAGGAAACATAGCAAATGTTTATGGGATAGATTTGATCCTAGGGATAGTGATATTTTGGGGAAAATATCTGGAATTTCTTGTAATAACCCATGTAGGAGAGTGGATTAGTAATGAGCTCATATACTAGTATGATAACAATAGAAATGAATGATTAAAGCATTTAGTGGTTTGAACTGGCAGAACTTGCCAAGTCATACAACTTTCCTGGGCTTCATTTTCTCTCACAACAAAATGTGGATGTGAGACTAGGTTATGGATATGGGCAGATGAGGTAGGTATCACAGAATGTCAGTGCTGGAATGATCTACATCAGATTCTATTACAATCATATTTGTTTTGGAATCCTTGATAGAATTATTTGACCAAGAGTCATCCAGCCATCACTTAAAGATCTCCAGTGAAAGAAATCAACTGTCTTCACTGTCTCTCACAGAGAAGTTCATTTCAATTGGGAAGGACTATGAAATTCTCTCTGACATTGAAACTAAACATGTCTTTAAAATTATCCATCCATTGCTTATTTTTTTCCTCTAGGGATCAAGTTAAGTCTATTCCTACATCCACAGAGAAACACATATTTAAAACTTTATATGAGTTTGGAGGGTGAAGTTCAGCATCCTTGTTGTACTGACAAGGAACTGAGACTCAGAGATGTCACCTTCTCAAGGTGAAAAGAATAAAAATAAAAACAACCTATGGATCTAGAGGGTCAAACCAATATCCTTTGACTACAAATTTGACCCTTTTTACCCTACCACACTGCCTCTAAGATGATTGATCATTGCCAGGTATTCCAATTCAAAATGGTAAAAATATAGTCTCAATAATTTTCATAATGCAAACTATGCAAATACTTTTTATATAATATGTTGTTCAAATAAAAAAGTAAGAATGTAAAATATTTCATAACAACTCATATTTTAAAAATTTACTAAAAGATAACATATTCATAAAATGTTTCTCATTTTCCTCTCCATATCTATAAAAGAATAATTCTTATGACATTAATAGAATTATTTAAATATTACCTTAAATTGGGAGTTGTAATGAATACCAGAGGCCATAGAGATAATTTTTGAAGTGAAGAAAATGAGGCATGGAATGGTTAAAATATTTGACCAGGGTCACATAAGTTAAAACTGTCTGAAGTAGGACTTGACATTTTGCTTTCTTAAATTGTATTCCCAGATCTTCTTCATGCTACCTATCCAAAATGGTTTGACTTTGGAATTTTTTTCTCAAAATGTCCCAGTATTTTTAATATTACTAGCTGAATCGGCCATTCCTTTCAACAATTAAAAAATGGTATCATATTTTTCCTAAGAAAGTTATGCCTGAATAAATGTGTAATGTTTAAATCACATATGGGAAAATAATCTTTTAAACTCCTAAGAATTTGAGCATTATTAGGGCAATCAGAAGAAGTATACATAGAGAGCACAGTTGTGATTTTTTTTAATTAAGAGGTGAGGAAGAGGGGTACATTGGGAGAGGAGGGAAGGGAAAAGGAAGATAGGGAAAATTATTTCATATACAAGAAGTATGAAAGGAAACATTTTTATAGTGGAGGGGAAAATGCAGGAAGAGGGCAGACTATCCTTAAACTTTGATTGTATCAGAATTGGTTCAAAGAGTGAATAATATACTCAGTTCAATCAAAGTAGGAGGGGGAGAATACATAGAATACATCAGAAGATGTGGGGGAATGATAGAAGGGAGGGTAAATTAAAGGAGGTAGAGGTCAGAAGCAAAATAGATTGCAGGGCAAGGTAAAGAAGAGAACAAGAGAATGATAAATAGCAACAGGATGGAGTTGAATAAACAATAACCGTAACTGTAAAGGTGAATGGAATTAACTCACTCATAAAACAGAACCATAATCCAACAATATATTGTTTATAAGGAACACATTTGAAACAGAGAGAATACACAGAATAAAAATGAGGGCCTGGAGCAGAATTTATTATCCTTCAGTCAAGACAAAAAAATAAAATGAATGGGTAGTAATCATGATCTCAGAAAAAAAGCAAAATGAAAAAAGGGGATCTAAATAAAAGAGATAATTAGGGAAATATCATTTTTCTAAAATGAACAATAAGTAATGAAGTAGTATCAACACTAAGCATTTATTTATCAAATGGCCTGGCATCCAAATTCTTAAAGAAAAAGTTATAGGAAGAAAAAGTAAAACTCTTCTAGTGGAAGACCTTAACATTCTCCTTTCCAAACTAGATAAAATATAAACATGCAATAAATAAGAAAGGAGTTAAGGAGGTGAATAGGATTTTAATACAGATAAATATGATAGAACTCTGGAGAAAATGGAATGAGAAAAGAAGGGAATGTGTATTATTTTCTCTGTACATAGCAACTACACCAAAAAATCGACCATTTTTAGGCACCAAAACCTCACAATCAAATGCAGAAAAGACGCAATATTAAATGTATTCTTTACAGACCATAATAAAAAATTCATTCATTAAAGGGCCATGGAAGCAAAAGTAAAAAAAAATAATTGGAAAATAAATAATCTTAAGAATGAGTAGACCAAAGAGAAATATTAGAATCAATAAATAATTTCATTAGAGAATAACAAAAATTAAACAATATATCAAAATGTATAGGATGTTTGCTAAAAATGCCTAGGGAATACAGACACATATTTCTGCGATTGTGTGTGTGTATATGTGTATTCCTATCTCAATAAATTAGAAAAAAAGAACAGATTAATTAATTGGGCCTGCAATTAAAGAAATGAAAAAAAATGAAATTCCCAATTATATACCAAGTTCGAAATTATGATAACAAATAGAGATGGACAAAAGTAAGAAAATTCTCATATTACTAAATAAAATTAGGAGCTTATTTTCTGAGGAAAAAATATATTAATAAAGTTTGAGTTTTATTTTAAAAGAAAAAAGAAGAAAACAATATTACTGTTATAAAAATGAAAAGGGTGAATGTACCACCACTGAAGATAAAAGTTAAATTATTTCAAACTATTTTGCCAATTATGTATCAATAAATATGACAATTTGAAATGGATAAATATTTATTAAAATATAATATGCACACATTAAGAGAAAATTAAATAGAAATCTCAAATTAGCCTATCTCAGAAAAAAGTACCAAGGTATAAATTAACTACCTAAGGAAAAATCCTCAGCATCAAATGAATTCATGAGTGAATTCTGCCAAACATTTAAAGAGCAATTAATCCCACTATCATATATATATATATATATATATATATTTGGAAAAATCCCTTTGGTCACACATATGGTGCTGATACCTAAACTAGGAAGAACCAAAACAGAAATAAATCTATAGATCAATTGCCCTTATTAATATTGATGAAAAGTTTTGAAATTAAATTCTAAAAAGTAGATCACATCAATATATCACAGGGATCATACATGTTGACCAGGTGGAAGTTATATCAGAAATAAAGTACTGGTTCACTATTGGAGAAAAATATCTGCATAACTGATCATATCAGTAACTAAAATAACAAAAATCATATGATTATATGAGATACAGAAAAAGGCTTTGACAAAATACCATTCTTTTCTATTAAAATCACTAGAGAAGATTGGCATAAATGGAGTTTAAAAAGAAGTGACTGTCTTAAACCATCAGCAAGTATTATTTGTAATCAGGATATGCTAGAAAACTTCCCATTCAGATCAGGGGTGAGGCAAGTATTCCCATTATCACAATTATTATTTAATATTTTACTATATCACTAGCTATAGCAACAAGAAAGGAAAATAAATTGAAGGAATTACACAAGACAGTGAGGAAGCAAAATTCTTGCTCTTTCCAGATGATATTATTAAAAATTATAGCAGATCAATTTAAAAATTAGTTAAAACAATACAAGCAAATTTTTAGGGTATAAAATAAACTCAAATCAATCATAAGTATTTCCAAAAATATCCAAGAGGAAGATATAGAAAGAGAAATTACATTTAAAATAAATGTAGACAATATAAAATATTTGGAACTTTAGGTATAAGACAAACTAAAACTATAATACAATTATAAAACATTTTTCACACAAATAAAGACAAATCAAACAAGTAGAGAAATATTCTCTCATGAGTTGGCTGAACCAATATAATAAAAATGGCATATATGCAAAAATTAATTTTCTTATTCAATGCCAAACTAATAAAACTAATAAAAGCATATTTCGTAAACTAAGAAAGATAAAATCAAAATTTATCTAGAAGAATAAAAGTTCAAGAATATCAAGGGAATCCATTAAAAAATGTGAAGGAATGGTACCCTAAGGAACACCAACTCTCAAACTGTACTACAAAGATTCAATCATTATAATAATCTGTTACTTTTTGAGATGGATGATAGATTAGTGGAATAGATTATATATACCATACACAGTAATGAATGACCATAGTAAGCTACTGTTTGATAAACCGAAATATCTATTTTTTGTGGGATAAAAACTTACTCTTTGGTTTGCTCAAATTAAGATTCATTCATGGAGTCTGGTCAAATGATTAATGATCAAATATGTCTTTTTCATTTGCCGAGTATTTTAAACGTTTTTCACCAATATTTTTTAAATCAATATCTATAATTTAAAAAAGAAATATTATTTATTGTTTGTTTTTAATTGAAGTATGAACTAAGGATTTTAATTCATTTAGAGTCGATTTCTCTCACATATACTCTTTGTGTCTGTCTCCCTTCCTCTCCACACACACTTGAAATATGGAAATGTTCAAGATTTAGTGGAAATGTCATAAAACAATTTTACTTAAATTTTATTGTTACTGAGAAAAAATAGAATTTCTTCTTTTAGAACCAAAACTGTTAGTAATAATTCAAGCACACATAAAACAAGGACAGTGTTTCTCAAAAATAAAGAAATTCCATATGCTTTACTCCCATTTAGTCACTGATTTTTATGAATCCTTTTACATTTGTTGGACTTTTACCATTTGAAAAACTATATGTAGCTAACTCCACACTAATATTAGTATGAGTGATTGTGAAGCATAAAATTTGTGCAAACTGCAAAAGGAGTTACCTGTTATGTTTTGTAGATCTTCATTTTATTCTACAAACTGAGCTTCATTCAGGTAGAGTCCAAACAAGTCTCTACATAACTTCATTTTCATTAAATGATATGGAATGTATGTTGAAATTTCCTATGTGGCATTCACATCAATATATTGGCAAAATCATGAATCTTAAATAGCATCAATTCCAAAAACAGATGTATCTGGCTGAGCATCTTTAATTAAGTCTGTTGCTTCATTCAATTGCAGTCCAAGTTGGGGAAAATTAATTTCTCAAATAATTATCACGAAGATCTTCTCCTCTTTGAAACTTATTTTCGTATTATTAAGAATCATTTCACCTATATCAATACATATAGGGAGTATCATTTGACTTATTTCTCACATTAAATAATTTTAAAATAGAAATTATTTAAGTTAGCTTATGTGGTAGTATTTTTATGAAGACTGAATGAAGGTTTTTTTTAAATTTTAATCGTTTTCAAAATGACATGTCAACAAAATTTTCAATGACCATGTTTTGACATTTTCATTCCCTTTTCTATCCCTCCCTCTTACCCCATTTCCTCCCTAAGATGACATTAAGGCAATAACATCTAGATTGTACATCGGTTATTTTTTTTGGTATGTAGATAAATTCATTTAGTTTATTATTTTTAAATTAGTTTTGCCAATATAAGATGAACAATACTTACTTTGGTAATAATATATGTGAAAAATAAATATTTTAGCACACTATAATGAGCCAAGAATATGACATGGCCAAATAATATTACTAAAATAAGTAATACAAATCTTGGTCAGGATTAATAAATACATAATTATTATTACATGGATCTCACCTCACCCTATTATTCAGAGTATATTTGAAGTACTGTGCTCAATTTGGAGTTTATACGTGTATGTGTATTTGTGTGTTTATTCGTGTTGTGAAGGAAGACACACCAAAGGAAATAAACAGAAGAATAGCATGCATCAACTGTATTCAGACTTCATCAGTTTCTTCTATAGCCTTTTTCATCACGTGTCTTGGAGTTTTACTGGATCTTTACCTTGCTGAAAATAATGGTCATTCAAAGTTGGTCAACATACTTGTTTGATGTTATCATGTATGACTTTCTTCTGCTTTTGCTCACTTCACTTTGCATGACTTCACATAAGTCTTTCAGGTGTTTTGTAATCATCTGATTTATCATTTCTTATGGTGCCATAGTATTCTATTGGAATCATATATCAAAACATATTTAACCATTCCCCAATTGATGGACATTCCTCTAGTTTCTAATTTTTTGCCACCATAGAAAGAGCTGCTATAAATACTTCTGTAGAAGTAGATCCCCCTTCCTCCTATCTTTGATCTTTTTAGAATACAGAATAGGTAACAATATTGCAAAATCAATGAGAATGCAATTCGATGGCCCTTTTGATATATATCCAAATTTATCTCCAGAATGTTTATATCAATTTATAGCTCGATTTTAATGAATTCAACTCAGTTTTCTATGTAGATTTCTATATATTTAAGAAATAAGGTCTTTGTCAGAAACATTTGATATATTTTTTTCTCAATTTCTTTGCCTTCGAATCTTTTTTGCATTGGATTTGTCTGTGCAAGAACTTTTTAAATTAAATGTTGTCAAAATATTCTATCTTACATCTTGTATGTTTCTATATCTTGTTTGGAAATAAAAGATATTGATTTACTTGAATCTATTGGATATGAAAATAGATATATTGATATCATATTTATATATACTATCAATGATATTTTAATTTACTAAGTTTCATAATATTTCCATGTATAGAGTTAGTACATATACACATGCATATACATGTGTACTGGGAAAGGTATGTTCACATTTTATATGTATATACACACATTTTCATGCATGTGCTTTTAAATATAAACATATACACATATATATGCATATTTACTATATGTGTGTGCATATCTACCCATATAACAAAAATGCTGATAATTTATTTCCATCTATAATAATAATTTTAAATCTCAGCAATTAAATATAGTGGATTGAATTTCAGAATTTTCTTCTCTAATAGTATTGATTTCTTCTTCAAAACAATTTTATATTTATTTTTCATTTAATGATATTATTTCACTTCATAAATAAGAAATTATCTTATAAAATGAAAGACCATTATCTAAAACTTTATTGTGCTATTTTAATTTTAAAATAATGTTTGGTGGTGCATTAAATAAATTTACTTACCAAAAACAAGTTGAAAAACATTATGGTTCTCTTCAACAAAAATTTGTCTTTGAATTTAAACACTTATTTTAGAAAAAGTGATTAAAATTAATATGTAGAATACTAAATATTGTATTTATAAATATTCTATTAATAATAAACTAATAAAAGAGACTAAAAGGTACTAACGAGCTTGCTCCCAGGAACCAAAGAGCGAGAGGGAGGAGTTACAGCCAACTATAAAACAATAATGTGACCATGCAAAGTTGGAGGCTCAGGAGAGATTAAAGGGAATTTGGGGAAAATTAAGGGATTTATGGGGCATGAAGTTCAAGGTTAAAAATTTCCATTTATACAAAAATCAATAACCAAAGTTATCATAGAATCCATATGTAATTAATAGGTATCTTTACTAATGACAAGGGAGGGAATGAATCAAATAAAAGAACTGGCAAATTTCTGCAAAATTCTTTTTTATCAGTTTTCCAAAATCTCAGTACTTTAGTATTCATCCACAATTTTTTATGGTAGTGACTACAACTATGTAGATACAGATTCTTTCAAATCACTGGAATCTACTACATTTAGTCGTCAAGACTTGAATTCATTTAAAGCATGAGTCATCCTATTCCTATTTTCTAAGTTGTATTTAGCTACACACCTCTTTTAACAATATTTTTTTTACTCTTCTAAATGTGAATATTCTTCTTAGTAGAGAAAACAGAATTAAATTTGGAGTTAATTCTTTTCTTTGTCATCTGAGAACATTGCACCACATATCTCAAATTAGTGGGTCTAGACCTCAGCATACTGGCTTCTTTTCATATTTGACAAACTGAGTTCATTCTTAATATTCCTTTTCCTGATTACATTTTTTCAAATCCATAATCCATATCTTTTTATTTTTGCATCCTCTGCCTTCCACATGCTATTTGCACTTTTGAACTGTAAAAGTGGTAGACAATTCCTGCCTAGCCACATTGATATATTTGGATGAATATTCTTTCTAATCAGTATAACGAATATTTTATTTTCACAATTTCATTGTTGAGAATAATCAATTCCTCTCAATCTGCTCTATCTCTTAGAGTCTTTGGGCCAGGAGAGTTTAACTATAATTTTTCACATATATTGCCTTTACATGTATTAATATAAACAAGTAATAAGTGAGTCACTAGTTCTTTTCCATCAGAACATTATAACTCAGTCTTTATGGTTATTTATATTGTAAGCATTGATGGAAGAAAGTAGTTTTATTATAGGTACAAAGGTATAAAAATGTATTAAGCATGAAATCCATATAGACATGTTTATATGTGTTTCCTTCTTGTCCAATATATTCTGATTATTATATATACAGTTAAACTTGCAATTTGTCGATTGAGAAATAATCAAGACATAATTTCAAAAGAAAAATACATGGTAGCATGAAATTCAAAATGGACATTCTTTTTTTACTGTTAAATTCTTTTTTAATAAAACATATTGCTTAACAAAAACACAAATACTGGTAGAAAACTTTTTTCCCCCTGTATTCACTCTCCTGATATTCCTCCTATTTATCCAATGACTTTCCTTTTTAGGATCTTCACTAACTTTATGTCCCTCAATGGTCTGTCCTAAACCCTTTTCCCTACATATCTTTCTTTACTATTCTTTATTGTGATCTCATTAATTTTGACAGATTCAATTAATTCTCTCTATGCATATGATTTTCAACTCTGTTTATCCAGTCCTTATCTCTCTCATCTTCAGTCTCACATCAACTTCTTTTTGGAAATCTTGAACTGGATGTCCTATAGAAATCTCAAGCTCAACATATTTAGAATTCACTATCATTCCAATCTTCCTGTGTCCCATGTTATTTCCACTGTCCTCTCAGTCACTCAGATTTTTCAAAAACTCTTACCTTCTCTCTCAAAATCCACACTAGGTATCAGTTCCAAGACAGAAAAGTGATATGGAACAATCATTTGGAATTAAGTGACTTGCCCAGGGTCACAGAGCTAGAAAGTATTTGGAGCCATATTCGAACCCAGGATCTTCAACCTCAAGCTTGCTTCTCTATCCCCTGAGCCACCTAGTTGCCCCATAGTCATCCAGGTTTGAAACCTCAGCGTCAGTCTCAACTCCCTTAGTCATATTCAATGCAATATACAATTGGATATTAAGACCTGCCAATTCTATCTTCCAGGCATTTCTCAGGAACATTATATATTTTTCCACTCATATAATTGCCACCTAATACATACTTTCATCAACTCATGCTGATAATATCCCAATAGCCTTCTGCTCAATCTTCTTACCTCAGATTTTATCCAAGAGATCTTCCTGAAGCCCTTGTCTTATTTTTATCCCCTTACTTCCTAAACTCCATTGAATTCCTGTTATTTCCAAATAGAAAATCCTCTTTCTAGATTTTAAAGCCTTCTAAAACCTGGTTGTTTCCTACCTTCCTTTCCTTACACTATTCTCTCTTATACATATTCTACAGTCATGGGATACTGGAATGCTTATAACTTAAACAGGAAATTCTCTCAGTTCTCTGCCTTTGCCCTATTTCCCATGTAGTCAATGTCCTTCCTCCCATACTTTCTTTTCCCCCTTACTCCCTTCAAGAGAGCTCAGATCTATGTTTTACAATAGCCACCAACCACCCTCTCTCCCTGCAGATACCTTCTCTTTGGAATCAGCTCCCATTTACACTATATAAAATGTGCATCACAAGCATTACTGTGGGTACCGTGTCCACTTCTTAAGGACTGGGAACTTGTCCCTTTTCTTATGTATCTTAGTTTTGGTGCAGTTTCTGTCATCTCAGTGCCTAATAAATGTTAATTGTTGATGATAGTCATCAATATGACCCCCTTAGACAAACACACAGAATACATTCACTGAAAACAGTTAAATAACGTTATGCTAGTATGAATGATAGAAACCTCTGTATTCCCCTTTTGTAATTTATGGATTGCTACCAACAACAGAAGCTCGGATTTTAACAGTTTCTACTTAGTGTTGCAGAAGAGCGTGTCCTTAACTCAGGGAGTTTGAAGTCAATATAGTTCATTGGTTACTCTGTCTATGTACATTATTGCCAACATTCTACATCATGACATTTTCAGCTGCATTTTTCCCACTTGGCTTCCCTACATACAAATCCCGTGTTTCTCTCAATTCATTTTTTTTTATTCCTTACCTAAAACAATACTATTCCATTCTACTCATACATCATATTTTGTTCAGCCATTTCCCAACCAGTAGCCATACATTATTGTAGCTTCTTATCACAAATAATGTCGTGGTCTATATTTTGGATGGATACATTTTTGCTTGTGGTCATCAATCTCTTTGGGTTTTAAGGCCAGCAAAAGAAATCTCTGCATGAATTATGATAAGCAAATGAAGGCTTTTTCTTGGATAATTCTGAATCATTTCCTATAATAGCTGGACCATTTCATAGCTCTATCAGCAGTGAATGACTGTGCATGCCTTTTCATTGTCTCTATAGCAGTGGATTGTCCCTTCTTTTCCTGACTTTACCAGCTGGATCAGTGTGAGGTAACATCTGACTTATTTGAATTTTGATTTTTATGGTTTTTAGTGATTATGCTCAACGTTTCCAGACTGTTTATAATTTTCATCTATTATATTGGAGATTATGTTTCATCTCCTTGATCACTTGTTTATTAGAAAATGACAACTATTTTGTCAATTTCCTTTTGAACCGGGAGGTTAGGCTTTCAGTAGCTTTATGAGAAAAATGTGTTTTGATCTAATTTAAATCTTTTCTTCCCTAATACATTGATATTTTTTCATGAGGTTTTGCCTTTTTATGAAGTGCCGGGGCAAGGCATGGAGGGCATGCAGCTGGGTAGCTCAGTGGATTGAGAGCCAGGCCTAGAGAGGAGAGGTCCTAGGTTCAGGTCTGGCCTCAGACACTTCCCAGCTGTGTGACCCTGGGCAAGTCACTTGACCCCCATTAACTAGCCCAGTGGTTCCCAAACTTTTTTTCTAGAAAAAAAATATTCCTTAGCCCCTGGAAATTATTTTTTTAAAATTTTAATAGCAATTAATAGGAAAGATAAATGCACCTGTGGCCATCACCACCCCCCTGGATTGCTACATTCCCCACTAGGGGACTGTAGCGCCCACTTTGGGAATCACTGGCCTATCCCTTACCACTCTTCTGTCTTGGAACAGTACACAGTATTGACTCCAAGACTGAAGGTAAGGTTTTTTTTTGTTTGTTTGTTTTTTTGTTTTTTGTTTTTTGTTTTTTTAAAGAGGTGCTGGGAAGTATAAAACTTTGGATTTTTACTTAATGCATTATACTCAGATGTTCACAAATGATAGTTTATTACTGATAACTAAGACAAGTTTATTTTGACAAAGAAAACATGAATGATTTTGTGATTTTAATTTATTTTAAATGACTCCCTTTTTTTATTTGTCAACCAAAAATCCATAATGTGTTTTTAGGTGAATGATTAAAAATTTTTATGGAAATATTGATTTAAATTTCTTTTAAACTTTAAAAATTAAAGTGAAATTAATAATAATAACCATATTTACATATTCCATTTCATTTGCTCTTCCAAACTAACCTAGAAGTCTGGCTATATTATCAGACCTATTTTAGAGACAAGGGAATTGAGAGTTGGAGAAGATAAATGAATTCTCCAAAATCAAGCAGTCATAATGTCTCCTTATCAAATTTCCCGGATAGGAACTCATCCCTTGCTTAGATTGCATCATATTGCATAATTCTAATTTATGGATAATTGTATGTCATGATTTCATCTGGATTATAAGGTCACTAAGAGCAGCATCTCCAGTAATTTTATGGCTTATCTCCGTGTGGCTAGTATAGTACTACAGACTTTCTAAGTAATTTAATAGAAAGGTTTCGAGTTTAATTGCCTATGATTCTGAAGAATAACCTTAAAAATCATAACCTAAATGTTGTTACATTGTAAAGCAAGACTTTTAAATTATGAAACACTGGATGATGTTACATGAGATTGTAGAGATACCGGCAAATCATTATGTCACAATGCTAAAATAGATGGGCTACTGCAATTGGTTGGCCACTATTACTTTCATTTTTTGACTCCAAAAATCATCAAGAATGGGTAAATTGCTTTAATCTAGGACGAGAAAAAAAGTAGATCCCTTGAGACAATATCAGTCTTTTTTTTTTTGGGGGGGGTGGTTATTCTTCAAGCTATCTTATACAAAGTAGTAATAACCTAATAGATGTTTGTCAATATGATTGGCATACACGTCCTTGGAACTTTCACTTTTTAGGAGAAAGACTAACTGAGAAGACAAAATATCAGACTATACTGTGTGATATTTGAATCTCATTCTTTCTTCTACTAACTAGAAAGACAAATTTTTTGGGAAAAAAGTTAGAAATTTCTCACCGAAACTTAGTTTTTTTGTTGTTTAAATGAGAAGCAATGTCATTTCTAAGGATCTTTCCATTTTGAGGTATTTGTCAAGGTGTTTTGATTAGAAACATGGCAATAGCCCTATTTTTAGTATTTTCATTATTCTCTTTGAAAATTATTTCAAACATTTTTTGTTCAGCTCTCTCCCATCTTCACTTGGCATATCTCTAGGGCATTTTATCCTGCTCTAAATTTACATGAACATGTTCTATGCAGGTCAAGATATATTAGATAAATTCCTTAATTTGGTAAATGAACAGGATGGATTGAATGACATCTAAGGACTCTTTCAGGTCTAATTCAAGGATCCGTTGATCCTAATTCCATAGTGACCTTTTTAATGACAGACTTTAGCCTTAGAACATTTTAGGAAAATATCATTGAGAGTAAAGTCCAATGGTGAAAGCCATTTTGCTATTAGAGGGTTTCTTATTTAAATAGCCATTATCTGACAGATTACTGAAAGGATAGGCATTAGCAAAATGAGCTCAAGAACAATTATTGCATCTAATACTACTCTAAACCAATATCAAGTCAATATCTTTCCTGTAGATGAGGATATAAAGATACCAGATCTTAATTATAAGAGAAATGAAAGTATGTACAGATGTACCATTCAAATGCGATTAGCTTTGTAACAGAGTTTAGGCCTGGCTAGATGAATGCTTATATGAACATTCACTTTACAAAATAATCCCACTCCTCTCTACTCATGTTATATCTAGGATTATGAATGATATTTATTTACTTATTCAAATTTTGGTATAAATTTTTGTTTGTTTGTTTGTTTGCTAAAAAACTACCATACATAGAAATCATGCAGAGAGACTGGGAAGGAAAGCATTGTAGAGTTTGGAGTGCTGGAGAAGATATGAAAACTGCTATTAAATTCAGAGTTCTATACTATGAAAAAAAGAATGGAGGAAACATGATAGAGAGGCAGCTAGGTAACTTAGTAGAAACAGTATGAAACCTAAATTCAGGAGATTCTAAGATCAACTTCTGCTTTAGACATATTGGATATATTATACTAGGCAAGTCGCTTAGCCCCATTTGCCCCAGTTTGCACATCTGTAAAATAGATCATAGAAGTTAATTGCAAATCACACTATTAGCATTGTCAAGAAACCCAAAATGGAGTCTGGAAAAGTTAGACAGAACTAATCAACTTAAAAATGTGATAAAAGAACCAAAAGAGAGAACACTCTCTGCCCTTCTATAATCCAGAGAGGTGATAGCAGCTGATCACAGTTTTCAAGTTAAAAAAAATTCTTTATATACATATATATATATATATATCATCCAAGAATTAAAAGGATAATTGTTATTCAAACAGAAAATTGAAAATAATTTCCCACTTTTCCTAATAGGTTAAGGTATTTTTTTAACCATAATAATAATTTGGAATAAAAAATTTGCCTAATTTTAAAAAAAAGAGTTAAGAGTTTCTTAATTTTTAAATAAAAGTTTCAAGGAAAAAGATATTACACACAAATATACATCATTGAATTTATCTACTTCATTAGTGTACATTCTTTTAACTTTCCCATACGTACACAGTAGCAGACAACTTCTCTACCTATATTTGTTCCCACCGCCATATCTTTCTCATGTTAAATTTAAATTATGAGAGAAATAAGTGATAAACAAGATTTAGGACTCAAAATATCTGGCTACAGCAATATTAACCTTTCTTTTTCCTAATTTACTCCATTATGTCCCTCTGAAAAAGGTTTTGTAATATGTTTCCAGGCCTCTGTTTATCCTGTAAATGATAATTAGATGAATTGGAATTTGTTCCTAAATCTAGGTATTACCAGAATGGGTTTTGAAGAGAAAAGTTTGGGAGTCTTGGTGATCCACAGCGATTAGACAAGTTGACAGTGATTAGAAATGGAAAGGACTTTAGAAATTACTTTCTCATTCCTCATTTAACCAATGAGAATTTAAAGGATGGGAGATCACACTGAATACTTTTGAACTTTACATTGAGGAATTTTATTCTTTTGCATTGGAACATTTCATCAGAGCATCTTTGAGAATAATTCTAATGTTGCAAACCAAATTTTAATTTGTGTATTTGAAGAGGTAAATAATTAAAATTCCATCCTACTATCAAAAAGTGATTAGTTCTACCATATTCAGAGAAGTAGGGAAGATCATCATGGTCTTTTCATCTAGGGGACTTCAATGGACATTTTTATCCAAAAAGACTATTAGGAGTAAAGACCAAAGAACATATATGTGGAAATTAGAAAAAAGAAAATCTCAGAACTACCATTTTCATCTGAGAAAAACAAACAAACAAAACAAAGGAAGGAAGACATCTACCATTATTTTAGGGAGTTATCCCCTCATTTGAAATTCTTTTTTTAAATTTCCATGTTCATCACTCTGTGAAAGAAGACATATGTTTAACAATTATGATTGCATATGTGATTCTTGACTAGAAACTCAGTAGGATCTTTAAGAGAATCCTATACGTGAAAGAGAAGAGAAGTTTTCCACCCAAATTTGTACTGTCCCCCTCAGCTGCCTTAGGGAAGAATGCAGGGGACCATTTGAGATGCATCTTGTATTTGATAGATTTGAATAAAAAAGAAACAGGCATGGTATTGTTTTCTCCTCTTTAGAGGAAGGTGAAAGTGGGACTGGGGAGGACATTCTGGGGTTTTTTAGGTCAAGCCTGACAAAAAGGCAGGTGCATTTTACAATTTCCTTTATTTCTTAAAGTATATGTTTGACATTTCAGAATGAACAGCCTTTGTTTTTTTTTTTCTATTAATATGGAATCCTATAGTCTGAGTTAAGTATAATTCAGTGGTTCCCAAACTTTTTTGGCCTACCGCCCCCTTTCCAGAAAAAAATCTTATTTAGTGCCCCCTGGAAATTATGAAACTATTTATTGAACTCAGAATAGAATGTAATACAAAAAAAGTTTGGCCATCACTGGTCTCCTGGATTGCTTCAATACCCACCAGGGGGTGGTAGCACCCACTTTGGGAATCACTGGGATAATTTGTCAGAAGATGACCATAAGTAGGCAGCTAGATTGATCAGTGGTTTGAGAGCCAGGCCTTGAAACAGAAGGTCTTTGGTTCAAATCTCACCTAAGATACTTCCTAGTTGTGTGATCCTTGGCAAATCACTTAACCACCCTTATCTCACATTTACCACTCTTCTGCTTTGGAATCAATACATAGTATTGATTCTAAGACAGAAGGTAAGGGGTTAAAAAAAGATGACCATAATCAAAGGATGTGAGAGAGCATACTTTGTGAAAATCTGCTGCTCCAAAGATTCTCCTTTGGGCAGTAGGGCCTGAGTGGGACAATGATCTGAAAATAGCTGAGACTGAGGAAGCTTGGGAAAATCTGGATCACCTTAGTTTTAGGAATGCATCATCCTATTCACATTGAGTGCCTAATTCAGAAAGCATGTGTATATTTCAAGATTGCCAAAATAAGGGACCAGAGGAATATATTATTCATTAACATATTCTAATCCTCCTTAGAGGAAGGGGAAAGTGGGACTGGGGAGGACATTCTGGGGGTTTTTTAGGTCAAGCCTGACAAAAAGTCAAGTGTATTTTACAATTTCTTGTATTTTTCTTAAAATGTAAGTTTGACATTTCAGAATGAATAGCTTGTTTTTTTCTATATATAATATAATATGGAATCCTATAGTCTGAGTTAAGTATAATTCTATATAATAAGTATAAATCTAATATAACTAGTATATGTTAAATAATGTCTTACACCTACAGAGGGCTTTATCATTTTGATGACATTCATAATTATTAGCACAATTAATATTAAAATATCTCTTTACAATAATAATAAATGACATGGGGGAATTTCTACCTTTATTTTATACTTCATTGGACCTTTTGCTCACATTGAAGTGGCTATTCTCTCCAGTGATGCAGATCTGAGACCTTGTATATCTACTCATCCTATGTGACTTTTACCTGCTTAAAAATTTGTCAGCGAATAGCGGATGGGTAGTAATAATGTTAAGAAGGAGAGTGGAAGGAGAGATGGAAGGAAGGAATGTCAGTAATCAGCGGGAGGAAAAACTACACAGGAAAGGAGAACATACTTCAGAAAAGGCCGAGATGATCAGGGTTATCTGGATTTTAAATTTCATATATACCTAATAGTCAAACTGCATCAGAGAAATCTACAGTTTTCTACATAATCTTTTCTCTTTTGTTCATTATATATTGAAATATTGACTTTTATAGATGTTGATATTCACAATAAAATATAATTTCACACTTTACATAAACATTATTTCAAATTAATTTACAAAGTTGTAACACATATATGTATATATACATGTTCTATCATGTGCGTATGTACACACATATACTCTGTGTTTATATGAATTATCCAAAGGGAATGCTAATACACTTGGAACCTTCCTCATTTGCTCTACACATCTCAATACTGCTACTAGAATGCATCAGGATCCCATCAATAGTTTTCTTTGCTCATCATTTTTAATCAGTTCATGTTTTCGGTCATATTTATTTGCTAAATTCCTTTATTCAATTTCTTTTGAACTTATACTATGCAGTAGTTCACTTATATTTAGAAAATAACTTTCTGTTTTCATCTGAATTATATTAAAGTTTAATTATTTTGAGACTGCAGCATTTGTATCTTTCAGGGATACACCACATCTTTTTAAAGAGGAGTTAAACTGACCTTGAGAAGTGAAATGGTTTACCTAGGGTTATTAAGTTTTTGAGGAATAAATATGTTTGTGTTTATATACAGTGTATGTGCATGCATAAAAGAGTAGATTTAGAATAAGACAGAATATTAGAGGTCAATAAGTACAAACACTTTATTTTTCAGTTGAAGAAACTGACATAGATTTGTTCAGTGACTTGCACAAGGTCACACAGCTAGGGACTGATTAAGATGAAATTTTATCTACTGGGTTTTCCTTGATCCAAGTCCATTTTCCTCTTCACTAAACCATCTTCTCTCTTTCTTTGCCTTAATTTCCCCCAGGACCATCCCTTTCAGCAAAGGAAGGTGTGGAGAAGAGGGAGAGAGGGAGAAAGAGATAATACCATTTTAGAAAAATCCAACCATTGTGAAAATATATGCATTGTCTCCTAACAATAGGCACCAATGTCCATGAAAAGGTTGGAGAAGTGTTTGGTAACATTTTCAATAAAGACAGGCTCAGTCGTTATAGTTTGGTTGGGTAATTTACATTGTCGTTATTGTTCACAATAGCTTCTCTGCCCTGCTTTCTTCACTTTGTTTCAGTTCATAAAATTCTTGCAGTGTTTCTCTATATTTATCATATACATTTTTCTTCATGAAAAGGTCAGATTCATCAAATTCATATAGTGCAGCCTTTTCATTCCCCAGTCAATGAGCATCTTTTCTATTCATGCAAAAACAATTAAAGGAGCTTTAATGTAAGGATACTTCTACTGCCATCTTCTGATACCTCACTAGCATGAATTCAGTGAATTATTAAGTGCTACATAATCAGTGTGTGGATTGTAGCAGATCTATGATATTTAAAAGGCTTGGAGTACACACACACATATCCAAACATACATATTTATACATGTGCATACATAAATATATACATGTATATAAGGTAAATATATTAATGGTAATTTGGAAGAAAATTCAGGGTGGAAGAGGGATCCCCAGAGGCCAGGATAAGGATTTCTACATTATATGTCAGGCTGAATAAGAGCCATAGAAGTTTTGTGAGTAGAGAAATGATGCTAAAATGTCACATATTTTGCAGAATAGTTGTTGATATTAAATCACTTCCTATATGAATCATTTCTTGATCCCTCCCCCATCACTGGCTAGCATACTTCCACCAACATGTTCATGTATTTTTATCTATTTATATGTGAACATAATGTTTTACTAGGTCGAATGTGAATTCCTTGAGTAAAGAATCTCTTTCTATTCTGTGTTTCTGTTCTGGATGCCTAGTATAGTACTTTTCACATAGTAGGTGTTTAATTTATGATTGTTGATTTATTAAAAAAATACAGGCAGATTGTGTTTAGCTGAATTCTATATGAGTGTGTGCTTTCAAGATGTCTTCCTTTCTAATCATCACACAAGTTGGGTTTTGTTTTGTTTTTTGGCAGATGGTTTTAGGAATAATACTGCTGCTTTTGATTCTTGAGCTTTGGGCTGTTGAAGATTGGGTTCATTAAACTGATGGTTATATAAGTGCCTCTTGCAGGATACAGTGATGAGACCTTGAGAAATTTCTTGTTGAGCAAATAGATGGTTGTTAACCCCTTAAATAGCCAATTCATTAAATATTTTGATGATATGCAAATTAAAGTTCAGGTGTTCAGAGGGTTACATAATGGAGCCCTCAGTGATCACTATAAAAATCCATTTCTTAGTAGCCCCACTGAGTGGGTTCTGAACATTGCCTTTTAATCTCTTAAATAAATATGAAGGGGGAAAATCTTATCCCTTTATTTAAATAACTTGGTCTGAAATAGCTTTGTGGACTTAATGAAACATCCAGCATCTTGAAATGTCTAGTACTTATCCTTTACCATCTTCCAATCCATAATTTCCCTGGGTTTTTACAGCATCTTTAACTGAGGATTGTAAGTTTAAAATAAGTAAGATAAGAACGGCGAGTTAAAGCTAAGAAGAAGTCATTAGACGAGATATTTTTGTTCCTTTCTTCCAGTGGGCCATGTGAATTGATTGGTTCAGGCTAAGGGCATGAGACCTCTGTGAGATGGAATGCATGTTACTTACAATGAAGTGAAAGGGAAAGAACAGCTTGAATGGGAATCCAGGGGATATAGATTTGAATACCTAATCATAGGCTATCACTTTTGTGACCTTGAGCAAGCCACTTATTTCACTCTGGATCTTAGTCGTGCATGTTTGTTTTCTTTTGTTTTACCTATAAAAAAGAGTCTTTGGCTCAAGTATTAATTTAAAATCCTTTTATTTATTTAATTAATTTTGGACATTTTTCCATGGTCACAGGATTCACGTTCTTTCCTTCCTCTCCCCCCCATAGTTGATGCACAATTCCACTGGGTTTTACATGTGTCATTGATCAAGACCTATTTCCATATTATTGATTATTTGCACGGGGGTGACTGTTTAGAATCTACATCCTAAGTCATATCCCCATCAACCCATGTGATCAATTTGTTGTTTTTCTTCTGTATTTCTACTCCCACCTTTCTTCCTCTGAATGTGGATAGTGTGGAAATTGTGACTGTAGCATCTTCATACTTTATTACTTCCAATGTCTCTGTTTATATTTTAAAGATTTTCACAGTTTTTTCCCAACTCATCTTTAGCTTATCCACTCTCTGTTCCTTGTTAATGACACTGCAGTCCTACCCATGGTTTCTTACTGCACTGGCCTCCCATACCTGCTACTCACTTCTACTTCTCCATTGTCTCTTAGAACCTCTCTCTTCCTTGAAGATTTATCTCAAGTGCCAACATCTGCTTGAACCCTTTCTTAATTCACTCATCTTGTAGCACTTTCCCTTCCTAAATACCTCATTCCTTCTCTTTATATTTACAGTACTCTCTCTGGACTGACTCTCTCAGTCCCAATCAAATTTTGGACCGAGTCATCAGGTGACAATTGATTACTTTAAGGTCACACTTGGAATCCTGTTGCTACCCACCATGTTACTAGATTCTACTGTAACCTTGAAAGCTTTTGCTTTTTTAATTTTATTGCTCGTGAGCCATCTTCTGTAGTGTTCTTCCCCATATCAATCAATCAGTTATTACTAATTTTATATTATAAAGGGAAATTTACTGAGAACATATAATAAGGACAAAGTTGCAAAAGCATAACTCCTTCATATTGTGGCACTTTTTTATACTCCGTCCCTGAAAAGAGTGGGCTCAAACGTAAAACCCCAATACACTAAGGCACACAGACGCAAATGATACAGAGCCTAGAAGTTATTTGTGACTACTGGTCTCAAGACTTTCTTCCTTTAGTAATGGTGGCCCTCTCCAAGTTAGATTCTGTTCAGTATCATCAGAAGTTGTCATTCCCTTGATCAACTGGACTAGATCCATCTTAATTTACAAGTGAACTCACTATTTGTTGTTGTTGTCAATCAGTCCTTTCACTTATGTCCTGCTTTTGTGACCCCATTTGGGGTTTTCTTGGTAAGATTCTAGTGTGGTCTCTCATTTCATTCTCTAGTTCCTTTTACAAATGACCAATTGAGGCAAACAAGGTTCAATTACGTAGCCAGAGTCACAGAGCTAGTCAGTGTCTGAAACCAAATTTGAACTCAGAAAAAGCTTGAGTTTTCGTGACCTCCCCAGCCTAATGATCTAATCACTGCACTACCTACCTCTTCCCACTGTCAAATAAGTGAGGTTAAATGGGATTTGACCTCAGGGATTTCCAACTGATGCTAATACAGGTTGAAATAGTTTCTATCAGGAACTCATTTTGCTAAGAGTACTTCTGAAAACACAACTTGGCAAAGCTCAAAAGGTCATAAACTGATCCATTCCTTTTCTAGCTTTCACAAAATATTAAGGGAAAATACGCTGAAGAAATAGGCAACATTCACTCAAGAACATAGAGTAGCAAAATGGGGAGATAAGATAGAGAAATCCTTTGCCAGTCTCCAAGCCTGCAAACTCCTTCCTCACTTGAAAGAGAAAATTGCAAGAAGTATGTGGGCATATCAATCTTCTTATATGAAAAGTAATTTTTTTCTTCTGTTATTGTTCCTTCTACCTTTGAAATCAACCAGAATCCTCCCCATTACCACATAGCACCTAACACTTTGGTCATTCATAGTGGGGAGAAGGCTGCCAAAGTACCAGATATTGGACTGAAATCAGACAGTGAATGTCAGGTGCATTTGAAAGATCAGACCTTGTTTGGTTAGCCACTCATTACATAGTCTGCATCTGCTTACCCTAGTCTCTCCCCTTAACATATAATCTCTTTGATAGTACAAGTTATTTTAACCTCTTGCTTTGGATCCACAAAGGGCAGGAGGGTGATTAGAACTCATTAATTGCTTAATAAATTCCTGTTGATGATTATAATATATAATCTCTTCCAGGTTCCAATCCTATGATTTCATGAGCAACTTCCTCTAAAAAAAAGAATAAAAGTGAAAATTTGAAAAGTACCTCAAGTAAAGTTATTTAAGAAGAATCTTGTTTATTAACCAAATTTGGCAGTACTTATAAAATGGAAGTGTCAGAAAGTCCTTATTCCAAAATCTCACAACCATAGACCTTCTTGGGTGAAAGATATTTCTAAGGGCTCCTTATCCGAACTGTGACCAAATGTAAATTGCCCCTGCCAAATCTCCTGTCAATGATCATTGAAATAGTACTTGAAAAACTCCACTAAAAGGAGACCCATTACCTTTCTCAGTGTTGCATTTCAATTTGATGCCCATCTATTTATTAATTAATATGTAATTACTTATGCAATGCATCTTTTCAGGCAGGCATTATGCTAAGTGCTAAGGACACAGTTTAACAAAGTGAAACATCCCTTGTACTCAAGAGCTCTCATTCTATTAGGGGGATGGATTTTATTTAGAGATGAACAAAGACAGTACATATTCAAATAAATAAAAATATATTCAAAAAATAAGTAAAAATGTAATTAGGGTAATTATTGACATCAGGAAATGCTTTTTAGTGGAAGAAGCATCTGAAGGAAACTGGGACCTAGAAGAAAATTAAGCTCACTTAGAACCTAAAATGCCCCTTCTGGACTTTCTCCTATTACTTTGTTCCATCTCTCAGATAAATGTTGATACTGACTATTGGTATAAGATCAGCTTTAGAGTTGGAGCTCAAGTTATTCATCTCACTCCCTCCCCTATTCTTCATTATATTTCCTGCATTCTAGAGAGGGTAAGCCAACTCTCAGCATATGTACATTGTTAGAAGGATGCATTCTGTTTGACTTGTTATTTTACAAGACTTTGGAATATTTTGCTCTTCATAATGACAACTTAAGTGCTATACACAAAGTTATTCCTTTTGACAACTGGATTGCAGTTAGTGGACTATTTTCATCACAATTATTATATTTTTTTTTCTCCAAATGGTATTCCATTTGAGCAGACATTTTTTTTACCTCCAGTAGAATTTCTTTGTCAAATAAGAATTTGATTTGCAGTTTAAAAGAAAGTGTCAGTTCACTTCATGCAAAATTCATGAATTCTTTTTTTATATATTTGAGTATGAACATGTTGTTAAGGGAAAGGAAAACACAATTGCATCTTTAGAGATTTTTGATGTAAATTCCCTACCAAATCCTCTATTGATGTGTCTTTGGGGAGTGAAGGTGACCCTGGATCCCTGAAGGCTGTGCCAGTGGAACACAAGTTTTGGAGATCCTACCAATCTAGAAACCAGATGGGAGATGGATATTCTAGCGTACAGAATGTCAGTTGTCTGAGGACTGACTTAGCTCTGTACAAAACCATAATGTGTTAGAATTAGAAGAGGTCTTACATTGGAATAGAAGTTCATTGATAGTAATTGTTTTGTTTTTGTTTAGTCTTCTTGATGCCATCCTGGTCTTCTTGGAAAAGATACTGGGATTGTTTTTCATTTCTTTTCCAGCTCAATTTACAGATGAAGAAATTTAGGCAAGCAGGTATAAGTAACTTTTCTAAACTGAGACTGAATTTGAATTTAGACAATCCTGACTTATTTATCATACTCTGTTCAACTGCCTGAGAAGGATATATATATATATATATATATCGAAATATATATATATATATATATCATAGTAAGATTTTAATGAATGTTAGAAGAAACCAGGAATCCCAGTTGAACCCAAATCATTAAAAAATATTGTATACTGTGTGAAAAACAGACCCTGTACTTGGTACTATGATATAGAACACATATGTTAACGAGTCCCTTACTTCAATGAAAGTCCTTCCTTGGTGCTTTTCTCAATCATGATAAATCAATAGAAACAGTAATTATGGATTCCCTCAGGCCTGCCACCACTAGCATGATAGTTTCATTCATTCATTCATTCATTCATTCATTCATTCATAGTCTAATCATTCAGGAGACATTTATTAAGCATTTGCTACTGTCAAGGACTGTTTCTCATATTGTAGATACAAAAAAGTCCCTTTACTCAAATAATTTGCATTCTAAAGGTATAGCTATCATTTCACCAAATACATAACTTGCAAGACACATACAAACTATAAAGATGGTAGCCTTGGGGAGAAAAGGACTTTCTGGGAAAGTCTTCTGCTGTGAAGGCATCCTATGAGCTAAGTTTCAAAGGAAGAGAAGGAAATTTCTAGGCAACATTTATGTGGAACTTTTACAATTCGTATAAAACTACAGATAATTTTATCTCTGATTATTACAACCCTTTATGTTAGTAGGTCTTATTCTCACCTAACAGATGAAGATATAGATGCCAAGAGGGTAGAGGTATTCTGTCTGGGACCCCAGAGATATTGCGTTTGTGTGCCAAGATAAGAAGATGTTTCTTTCTGCCTTCAATGCTCAGGACTGCCTTCATGAATGAGGGATGGCCAGTTCAAAGATACAGATACAGGCTATAGAAGAATGGGCCTGTATGAAAACAGCAAATAGACGACTATACCTAGATGTACTTTGGAGAATATTTTGGAGCCACTGGCTATAGGATAAGCTTAAGTCAGGTATACCCTACATTTTAGGCTGTAGTACACTGGGAAAGCACAGGAAAAAGAAGTTAGAGAATGTCCACTCCAATCCCTATTGGGTTAGTCATTTAATTTCCTTGAGATTCAGGATCCTTATCTGTTTAAAAAAAAAGGTGAACTCCACCTCTAAGAACACGTCTAACTTGAAGTTTATGATCTTGTGATCTCTTCTAAGTATGAACACAATTTTAAAACATTAAACAATTTCATGGACTCCTCTACAACAGCCAATCCAAAGGTGTATATATTTATTTGGTGGGGGGAGTTGTAAAAAAGCTACATTGAATTCAGGGGAGCTTTCAGATAAATCTCTGTGTAATTAGTAATAATGGTACAAGCATATTCAGTGTTTGAATGGATCTGTGATTATATCCATTTGTGTGTTTCCTCCAATATGTGATATAATAGAGGAAAACACAGTCACACACATACACACACATACACACACAACATTGGTGTTGCAGTCAGGGATCTATGATTCTAATCTATTCATTTATTGTATGTTTCTTTCTTTTTTTAACCCTTACCTTCCATCTTGGAGTCAATGCTGTGTATTGGCTGTAAGGCAGAAGAGTAGTAAAGGCTAGGTAATTGGGGTCAAGTGACTTGCCCAGGGTCACACGACTAGGCAGTGTATGAGGCCAGGTTTGAACCTAGGACCTCCCGTTTCTAGGCCCAGCTCTCAATCCACTGAGCTACCCAGCTGCCCCCTGTTGTATGTTTCTATGCAATCTTAATTGTCTTTTCTGAACTTTAGCTTCCTAATCTGTAAAATGAAAGTCGTGATCCTTTCCATCAAGCTATGGCTTTTCTTGGTCTTAGTATTTATACTTCTACAAAGAAGAGATTCACTTCAAACTCCTCAAGTTTCCAACTTCTCAATCTGGAATCCTATGAAACTCTGCATGCCTTCCCACGTTGCATGATTCTTGTCTCTCTCTTCCCACAATTTTAAAAGGAGACACCTAATGTGCTGGGGATCCTTCTAGGCAAGTAGCTAGAGTGAAGTTTCTTTATGCCTTTTATGATTCAAACTCTTAGGCAAATTGGCGGAAAGTGAATGGAGATGTTTATTATTATCCTCTTCATAATAAAAATAATTGCTAAATTTCAAAGGTTAAAAATCTGTAAAAAAATAATTTGGCACCTAATTTTACTTAACCTTCAAAATCTCTCCTTGGATCTCTTGGGTGGTGTTTGTGTATGAAGTATATGATTCATGTTCAGACTATCTGACTTAATAGAATAACCAAAAAACAAATGCATCTTCAGCAGTCAAGCAATGTAAACAAATTCTGAAAAAAATACTTACATTAGAAAATGGGAGTATGCATAGACTCAAGACATTTATTCAATTGACAGAAGCTCTGTTTAGTCATTGATTATACTAGTCACATCTTATGTTTTGTTGACAGCAATAGAAGATCAAAGTGATCACATCTGGCAGAGTTATAGAGGCACAGATTCCTTTTAAAGACTGATGCCTTCAGCTAGTCTCTAGTCCACAGGTTAGCAATGGCTGACCCAGGAGTCTTTTAGGATACCCTCAAATATTTGGATTATTTGGTCATTTGTTTCTTTCCCGAACCACGGGATGGTGCCATGCCTTTTGCAGGCTTTTAATAACTGTTGAATTAAATGTGCCATGCAAAGTACACTCTTGTGACTTCCTAATGAAGCTCCTCCATCTCTGTCTAGATCTGTGTGACATATCAAACCAGAAAACATTTCAAAATATAAGAACTAAAACATCAGAGTTTGTTGTTAGTTGCAAGATTATGAACAGAGTTTTGAGACCCTTGTGCTTCTCTCCAGGGAAATGCATGACTGGAGAATAACAGAACCTGGAGTTTGTTACAGAACATGAATACACCTATCTCAATTTCCTCCCATGTAGCTATGTAACCTGGATGCCACAATCGCATTCCAAATGAAGAGGCAGCTTTCCTATAACTCAAGAATAGCAAAATTCAAAGCCAGTTCCATGTTCTATACATGTTTTTATATTTCAATATTCTCCTTTGTCCTCCTCTCACTTTTCCTCCTTATCTTATTCACTTTATATTATATAATACATTACTACTTTTTACATGTTAATATCAAAAGATAATGATTTTTCACTGTTGGAACTCCTTGCAAGGTAAGCAGATCCAAATCCATCTCTAGTATAATCAGTCATTCTTTAAAAAGTGACAGAGGCTTACGGAAATTACGTGACATAATCTTATTAACATAGTTACGTCAAATCAAAATCTCTTAATAAATACCTATGATGTGTCCCTGAAAACTGGGGATTCAAGAAAAAATAAAATAGACTCTATTCTCATTGAGCTCATACAGTGTAGGAATAATTAGAGGCAGTATCTAAATTAAAAATGTTCTGGTCCAAAGTTCAACCATAATTCACTAGATGCTAGTAAAACTCTTTTAAGATAACTGGAAAAATAATGTAAAAAGGATTGCATACATTTCTCAATCCTTTTTTTTATTTTGATGATCTACACAGAAATATCACCTTATAACACAGCATATCTATATTTTGCAGTGTAGGGCTAGATGGACAGGACTTCAAGAAGAGGAGTTCCTCTCTTGGCCACAGTTCATGTTTAGTTTTTTGGATTAACTCAGCTGATGTAACAATAACCCCAGCATCAGAGAGATGGCTCTATTTCTCTATGAACCAGGACCACTGTACTGGGTACACAGTCTGTCCAACCATCTATCCCTCTCTCTCTCTCATAATATATGATACTTATTAGAGATAGCTATATCCTGCATAGATAAAGCTATATCTACACTTATGTACCTATGTGTCTATATAGAGCTGTCTATAGTTGGACATAGCTATAGATCTATAGATCTATAAAAATAGCAAGAGCATTACTTCTGTGTAATTGTTTTCCTTTCCAACATACATTTTATTATATGAATCTAAAACCATTATTCTGAGGAAGCATCCATAGACTTCTCCAGACTGCCTAAAAATTTCCTGATAAAAAAAAAAAAAAAAAAAAGGCTGTTAGCATCTAATCCAGTACAAAGTCATACATTTTACAGACAATGATCCTGAGTCCTGTAACCATCCAGTGCCTCTCCCAAGGTCACACAAAGCTTAAATATCAGAGCCAGAATTCACAGACTTGAAGATTTTTGTTAGAAGAAATCTCAACATCTAAGCAACTTAAAAGGAATTCTCCTATAACATACGCAAACCATGGACGTCCAGCCTCTGGCTAAAGATGTCTAAGAAGAAGATATTCAAGTCCATGTTTCTGATCCCAAATCCAGGGTTATTTCCTCTTATACTTCCCCTTTGCTCAACCACTACATCTCATGAATATCTTATTGCTTTATGAATTTTTAGAATTATAAATTTCTATAAAAGAATAGTGGAACTCAAACAATGTACAGCCAGGTAAGAGGAAAAGGGATATCATAGAGCAACAAGTGAAAGGAATGAGAATATCAAAAAAGATTTATGTTCATCTGGGTTCTATATATCCTCCAAAGGTCATATAGTCTCACAATTTGCTCATAATTATTCACATGCAGATTTTGATTCATATATTTATTAATTACTTAATTAATAAATTACTACTAATTAATTAGTATTCATTTATTTACTTTTATTATTTTTGGAATGTCTCTCACCGAAATACTTTTCTAATCTTGGTTATATCAGAGCTAATTGCCCTCCTCATTTCCAAACTGTTTCTCTGCCCTTTAATTTTTAAGACCTGAGCTCAACAGGCCCTAGTTCACAATTTCTTTTATGGTATCCTGGTGTCCTTAATAAATCAGGGCAAATTCTTCCTTCTAGTAAAAGAGCTTCATAGTTCTCCCTTTATGCTAATCCCTTAGCTGTGCTAATTTTTATATGTGTATACATGCATATATATACATACATATGTGCATATATATACATATATATATATATATATATGTGTTTATGTATGAGAATTATTTGCTTGATTGTTGTCTCCCCCATTAGATGGCGAGTTCCTAGGAGAAGGGACCATCTTTTGCCTTTCTTTGTATGCTAGCATTTAGCGGGGTGGCTGCCACATAGTAAATACCCAATAAATGATTAATGAGTGACTGAACGATTTGTCTATTTGGATACTTTTCACCAGGATCAATGACTTAGTGATATAGAAGGATTCTTCCAGCCATGCATTTTAGTTCTTGGCAGGAAAACCCAAAGAGCTAGGATAAGCCTCAACATCCTCTAGTTTTAGATCTAGAGAACCTAGAACCCAGAGTGTTTAAATGACTTGGTCTAAGTCGTACATAAGATCAGATTTAGAATCAGAAGGTTATAGTGTTTCTTGTGGTGTTGACTACCCTGCTCACCCTGCACATCATTTTACTATGGAGAATTGAAGGAGAGGAAGCTAAAATTTTTTTAAGAAGTCTTCAATGGAGCCATTAAAATAATCTACGAAGGCCAAAGCCAAACTGTGTGCTTTTATACAATTAGAGGACTATGAATCCTGTGATTCTGTTGCTGTGGATCTCTCCTCCACATTGCAGATCAAAGATCTCTATTACCCAAAAGATAATTTTTGAAAGGTGCCGTAGTTGATAACCCTATGACCATGGTGGTGGTGAACCTCTCTGAATGTCCCTCAGCTGGATCGCCAAAGATGTATCCCTCCATACTACTTTAAACCATTCCCACCAAATACATTAGATGTTTTACAAAAATGGGAAGATTTTGCATATATTCCTGGAAACAACAGAATATTAATCAAGAACTTACATGAGTGTGTTGAGAGTTTCTTCACCAGACTGGCCTTGGCACTCTGTTTTCATTTTCTACTTGTTTTTTTTTTTTTTTTGTTCTGTTTTGTTTTGTTTTAACTCTGATGACTCTCTTGGTGTAGTATGATATAAAGAAATGGAAATGAGCATTGATGATAGACCCAGGACAATTCTGAGGGATTTATGGAAAGGAATGCTATGCACATTCAGAGAAATAACTGCAGGAGTAGAAATGCAGAAGTAAATCAACCACTTGAACACATGGATTGATATAGATGTGTTTGGGGATGTAGACACTAAATGATCACACCAATGCAACTATCAATAATATGTAAATAAGTCTTGACTGATCACATATGTTAAAACCAGTGGAAATGCGCATTGGCTATTGGGGAAGGGTTAAAGGGGGGGTGAAAGGGAAAGTAAAAACAGGAAAAATAAAACATAGGGGCAGCTGGGTAGCTCAGTGGATTGAGAGTTAGGCCTAGAGACAGGAGGTCCTAGGTTCAAATCCAGCCTCAGACACTTCCTAGCTGTGTGACCCTGGGCAAGTCACTTGACCCCCATGGCCCACCCTTACCACTCTTCAACCAAGGAGCCACTACACAGAAGTTAAGGGTTTAAAAAAAGAACAAAAAATAAAATTTCTAAAAAAAAAATAAAGTTGGAAATCCTAAAAAAAAAAAAAAAAAGGAAGAAATGGCTTGATGAGTAGAGAAAGTACAGGGATATATGAGAAATAAAGTTTATATAAAATAATTATAATCATTAGGAATTAAAAATAAAACATGCATATAAACAAAAACATAATAAACTTAGCTGTGGTTAAACATTAAAAAAAAAAGAAAATATCTTTGAAGTATTGACTATTCTGAACACTGCTATTCCCCACCACGTTTAGCTGTCAACTTTAATGAAACAGAAGTTGAACAGTCAAACACTGGCTATAATTTTCTTTTGAGATTAGCTTAAATTTCAACCATAAATAGCTGTATGTTACTACTTCTCCTCTTGACTTCCTCATTAGAACCTCAATTCCTTGAATGAAGCTTTGACTTTCTTTATAACCCTTTTGTATGCCACAATACCTGGCCCGTGATATGTGCTTAATAAATGCTTGTTCACTGAAGGACCAAGTGCTTAACTGGTCTTGCTGTTCTGAAATAGTTTACTTTTGCCTGCACACCATTTGGTATTACCATAAAATGCCTGTGGACTTAGGATACTCGATAATCATGGATTCCTCTGTCATAAAAGAGCTGTTTATGATCTTAAAAGCCAGTTTACGTGTTTGAAATTCTTGTGGGCGTTAGATGAACAAGGCAACATCTTTCCTCAAGAATTTAAATTTTTCATTGTCTCATGTCAAAAACACTGAGGATTGGATCAAGGAATCTGTTTGAGGATTTAATTAATGAATCACATCCCGTGTTCAGGGCACACTGAGTCAATAATGCAAAGTCTAATATCTCAAAATCCTCCTAAGGGCGTTGAGTGCTTTGAAATGCAATGATTATAGAAAAAAAATCGAGCCATCAGAAATATTTAGCCCAGTTTCTATTTTGGGATTGCATTGTATACAGTTCGTTTTGTTGCATATCCCTGTACAAGATGTTTCACCTTCCTATCAATAAGCGTTTATTTAAATGGCTACTATGTGTGGGCCAAAGTGCTAAGTGCTGGTGATAAAACACCATCTGAGACAGTCCTTGCCCTCAAGGAATTTACTATGGATTGGAGGGGACAATATAACATATGGCCCAATTGATTCACATATGTACACACCTAATAAAGTGATTCTTATGGGGAAAGCAAACAAGCCTCCAGGACAATTAGCAAAAGCTCCTTTAAAGAGTTGGTGCCTTACCTGAATCCTGAAAGGAGCCACGAATTTCAAGAAGATGCGAAGGAGAATATTGCTTACATAGGAAAATAAGAAGTCCCAAAGCATGAAGTCAGGAGATGTAATGTTTTGCTTAGAGAGCAGCAAGTAGAGTTGATTAGAATATATAGCATTTGTGGGAGAATAATGTTTGATAAGTTTAATAGAAGGTGACTTCCTTCAGCACAGTGTCTCCCTGGTTATCTTTCTCTCCTTGGTTCCTGGAACAAAAGAGGCACTTAGTATCCAATTAGTGATGATGATGATGATAATTATATCACCTAATGTTTACATACTGCTTTAGTGTTTGCAAAACCCTTTATATATCTAAATTGATGTTTATAGCAACTCTGTAAGGTAAAGGATGACATGGTCTCCATTTTACATATGAGAAGACTGAGGCTGAGAGGTTAAGTGACATGCCCTGGGTTATGCAACTAATAGGTGTTTGAGTCAAATTCAATTTCAAGTTGCTATGACTTAAATCCTCTTCTTTTTCTGCTGCATTACACATGTTGTCATAATTTGCATTTTATGCTTTAATTATATTAGATTTAGTCTTCCTTCCATCCTAACTTATGCTCAGCTGATATTCTACAGATTAGCAAGAGGAGAGGGAATGAGTTTAGCAAGTTTAAAATATATCGAATTTGGCCATACTATGAATATTTTTCTTTATTTTGAGAGTAAATATTAATAATGAAATAGTTCTCTTCCAAAACTACTGAAAACCAGTACTTAAGTGGCATGAGGAGGCATTTAATTTTTGAAAAATACCTTTTAGGGGGCATCTGGGTAGATCAGTAGATTGAGAGCCAGGCATAGAGATGGGACATCCTAAATTCAAATCTGGTCTTATACACTTCCAAGCTGTGTGACCCTGGGCAAGTCACTTAACCCCCATTGCCTAGCCCTTACCATGCTTCTGCCTTGGAACCAATATACTATATTGATTCTAATATAGGAGTTAAGAATTTTTTTTTCAAACTCTTAACTTCTGTGTATTGGCTCCTTGGTGGAAGAGTGGTCAGGGTGGGCAACGGGGGTCAAGTGACTTGCCCAGGGTCACACAGCTGGGAAGTGTCTGAGGCTGGATTTGAACCCAGGACCTCCCATCTCTAGGCCTGACTCTCAATCCACTGAGTTACCCAACTGTCCCCGGAGGTAAGAATTTTTAAAAAAATACCTTTTTAAAAATAAATTGTTTAAAAATATCTAGGAATAGCATTTGGCAAATTCATCACTACTTTACATTATTACACCTCTTTGTGATTTCACTCCCTAATAATGAATAATTGCACACAATCAGCAAAGCATGCTGGATACCCAAAACATTTTCCCTAAAAGAAATATCCATCTTTTCTTAGCAGCAATAACAATGATGCTGTTGTAAGTCTCCGAGTTATGGAACATTGCAGTTTGCAAAGGACTGAAAAGGAGAATATCTTTGAGAGAAATATGTGCTAAGAATATATGTATTATAACATATTTTATTTTATTTTTTTGATTATCAACCTTGAATGACTTTATTTTTAAATTTAATTTTATTTTTAAATATTGTCCCATGTTTACATATTTTATTTTCTTTCCTTCCCCTATTTCCTCCCCCCTCCTGGATCCAATAAACACTTCCTCTGGGTTTTTAAAGAAGTGATTTTGAAGGAGAAACAGAATAAAGTAAGTCAAGAAATGAATATGTGAGAATTAAAGAAAAGGCCTGATAATATGGCAAGAGGAAAGCTGAAATGTGACATTTTTCTTGTACTCTGTTGAGATGGTAGCTCCAACAGATATATAAAAGCAGAGAAGGTCCAGAATGGCAGCTGGTTTTGCTAGAGTAAACTGACAGGGGGCATGGATCAGAGTCACATAGGATGGGCAAGCGTGGGGAAATTTGTGATTTTTATTTTTGTGGGAAATACCTAAATTTCTGAGATTAAAGATATGATCGAATGTTTGAGGTAATGAAAAAGTGCCAACTATATTTTTAGAAAATTATGAAAGTATTTGGATGGGAGCACAAATGACCATATCCATTTGGGAAGCTTCTCCTTGAACGGAAGAAATGGTTCATTCCTTGTATTTGTTACTCCAGTGGCCAGCACAGAATATGAGCACATAGTAGGCTCCTAGGAGAAGTCTATTAAACAATGCAAGATTTGATTACCTGGGAGTAATTCACTAGAGTCCTTATAAGGTCACTATAGAGCCATTCATTGTGACTTATCATGAACAGGCCCTCTGACAGTATCTGGAGTCTATCGTCAATGTTGCTCTCAGAGCATGTCTCTCAGGCCCACATCTCGACTGTACTGCTGGGATCTGGTCTTGCCAGACACCATGTGTCAGTTTCAGAAGATACCACCTTTGGGGAAGGACAGTGAAACAAGGCCAATGATGAAGAGATCGAGTTCATACCATAAGAAGTCAGTTGAGGAAACAAGGGATATTTAGCACGGAGAAGAGCAGGAGGCAGCTGGATGGAACAGTGGATAAGACAAGAAGTCTTGAGTTAATACTCGACCTCAGCCTCTTATTAACTGTGTGATCCTGGACAAGTCATAATTTCTATTTTTGACATTTCCTCATCTGTAAAATGGGGACACACTGGAGAAGGTAATGGCAGATCACTCCAGGATCTGGGCCAAGAAAACTCCCTTGTTCAAATCCATGGGGTCACTAAAAGCTGTACATGATGGAATGACTGAACAGAGAAGAGGTGAGGATGGGAGAGGGGATATGAGAGTTGCTTTCAAGCTTATGAAGGCCTATTAAATGTAAGATGGGTAAGTGTGTATGTATGTATGTATCTCTCTCTGTATATCAGTGATTCCCAAAGTGGGTGCTACTGCCCCCTGGTGGGTGCTGCAGCAATCCAGGAAGGCAGTGATGGCCACAAGTACATTTATCTTTCCTATTAATTGCTATTAAAATGTAAAAAATATTAATTTCCAGGGGCCTAAGTAATATTTTTTCTGTAAAGGGGGCAGTAGGCCAAAAAAATTTTGGGAACCACTGCTCTCTCTCGGTCTACACACACACACACACACACACACATATAGACACACAATACATATATATATATTCATACATACATATACAAATATGCAAATATGCATAGAAATATATATACATATATATGTGTATATATATACATATATATATGTGTATGTATATATATATATATATGACTCCATTGAGTATAACTAGGTGAAATGAATGGAGTTTGTTGAGGCAAATTATTTCAGTTTGATGAAAAGAAAAAAATATCTTAATTAGAATTACTTCAAAATGTAATAGGTTGTGGGGGCAACTGGGTGGCTCAGTGGATTGAGAGGCAGGCTTAGAGAAGGGAGGTCCTAGGTTCAAATCTGGCCTCAGATACTTCCCAGCTGAGTGATCCTGGGCAAGTCACTTGACCCCCATTGCCTACCCTCACCACTCTTCTGCCTTGGAGCCAATACACAGTATTGACTCCAAGATGGAAGATAACGGTTTAAAAAATGTGTCAGGTTGCATTGGGAGATGTTAGGTACTTCTACCCAGAAGACTTTCTGGAAGTCAAGCAGAAATGAATGACCACTTGTTGGGGACAACAAAAACACAATTCCTTTTTTTCAGATATTCACTGAGATGTCTTCAAATCCTGAGATCCTGTATTTCTGTATTTGCCTGTATAGACTGCTGTTTACTGAGAGACAGCATGTTAGTGATATTATATCCTAGATGTTGGACAGCTGGGTCATTTAGCGGATAGTGTTAGATCTTGAGCCATGAAAATCTGAGTGTGAATCCTACTTAAGACACTGACTAGCTCAGTGACTCTGGTAAAGTTACTTAATTTCCTAATTAGTTTCCCCATCTATGAAATGGGGGCAATAATGCCTATATACTATTGTTTGGGGATCAAATAAGAAAATATATATAAAATATCTTGCAAACTTTCAAGCATAATATAAATATTAGTAATGATGATGATGATGATTAGAAGTGTCACTTCAGAGTCAAGAAAATCTAAACTCTTGTCCTACTTCCAAACATACTCAGTTTGTGGGAAGCCAGCCATGTTCCTTCACTCTTCAGTGAATAAGGTGCCTGGAAGAATATAGGATGACAATCTGTCCTAGCAAAAGTAGTTTCCTCACTGGGAATTCCTTACTTCACATTAAAAATAAAAAGGTGCTGTTGGGGGCAGCTGGGTAGCTCAGTGGATTGAGAGCCAGGCCTCAAGATGGGAGGTCCTAGGTTAAAATCTGGCCTCAGACACTTCCCAGCTGTATGACCCTGGGCAAGTCACTTGACCCCCATTGCCTACCCTTACCACTCTTCTGTGTTGGAGCCAATACATAGTATTGACTCCAAGATGGAAGGTAAGGGTTTAAAAAAATAAAAAAAAGGTGCTGTTAACCATTATCATTTCTGATAGAAATTCACATTTTATGAACTAAAACTAAGCATCTTTTTAATCTGCAAGAATAGTTTCTAGATTGAATGTATTCAAAATTTTGTTAGTTAGAACACTATTGACCTGTGTGCCTTATGTATCATCCTCTGGGACTCCCATGGAGATGAACTAAATAGAACCCTGTGGTAGTTGTAAATGGGTCTTGGTTTCCAATTTCCCCAGGATTCCATGTGTTCATTATACAATTTAAGTTTAATCTTGAGTGAATCAGTTAACTTTATTATCTTCATTGGAAAATGGAAATGATTAGACATGAATACATAAAGGATTATGTGTTATAATACTTTTATATCAAATCTTATTCATTTTGAAGCTAAACCTTTTAATTTATATTGTTAAGACTTTGAGATGGTTACAGAAATATATCTTCTATAGTAATAAGTAATATATCCCTGTTTTTCTCAGCATATATTTTTAGATATAAATATTTTCCATTCAAACTATCTCAATTTACTAACAGATATTTTCCCTTCCAACTTGGGGAGTTTTTTGTAAGTTTGTTCTTCTTGCATTGTTTCAAAAGAAGAACAGAACGAAAAGAAAATCTTTAATTAGCCTATTAAAAACCAAATTGGCTTAAAATTAAGTTTAGACAATTTAAAGTTTTACACAATTTAAAACATCAATTTCTAGTCAATTCTTAATTATAATGTAATGAACATTTTGTTGTTGTTAAGTTGTTTTTTTCTGTAGCGTACAAATCCTCATGACCACATTTGGGTATATCTTGGTAAAGATCTGGAATGGTTTGCCATTTCCTTCTCCAGATCTTTTTACAGATGAGGAAATTGAGGCAAATAGGGTTAACTGACTTGTCCAGGGTCCCACAGCTAAGAAGTGTTCAAAGTCAGATTTGAATTAAGGAAGAAGAATCTTCCTGATTTCAGGTCAGACACTCTATCCACTGTGCCACTGAGCAGCTGAAATATAAAGTCTTTGAGGGCAAGCGTTATTTTATTTGTTGTTGTGTCCCCAGAAATTATCATATTTTTGTTCTTTAATACTCTCTGACTCTTTATGACCCCCATGGATCATAGCAGACCAATATTGTCTATGTTTTTGTTGCTGTTTTGCAAGAATATTGATGTGTTTTTCTATTTACTTCTCCAGTGGATTAAGGCAAATGAGTGACTCGCCCAGGGTCATATAGGTAGTGAATGTCTGAGGCCAGATTTAAATTGAGGTCTTTCTGACTCCAGCCCAATGCTCCAACCACTGGGCCTCCTATAGGAATATTTTGATTTTTTTTTAACAATGTGGGAAAGACTCAAGAAGTTGTTGTTTTTTCCCTTCTAGTGTATACAATTAAAAACAATTAAATTTATAATCTAATTAATTCATACAGATACATTAATGTAAATAGATTCATTAATTATGACAGTCACATTAATTATAGGTCATATTGATTCACGAGTTTATGTTTTGTGACCTAGACTTCTGCAGTATACTTAGATAACCATTAGAGAAAATATCATTTCCCCCTTAGCTATTTTAAGAACTATGAGCTTGTGGAACAGCACATTTGTTTTGCTAAATCAACATAAACAATGATCTCCTTTGATTATAAATGGAAAATCCAACTGCTAATGCCCCAGATTTCTTTCATATATATATTCATGAAGATACAGTAATTCTTAACAAATATTGATAGTATTGGAATGTTTGAGGTGTACTTTGAGAGCACCGAAGTGCTCTCTGGTCCATCTGGGTCATTTATGTGCCAACTACTACAAATGCTTTTCTGAGCTGGATGTTGAGGATAATAGAATGGTTAATAAACCATTGTTCCTCACTCCATTTCTGAAAACCTGGGAAGCTAACTTAGAAGTTCATTCTTGTAAAGGCCAAATTTCATTTATATTGAGCATAATAAACATCCCTTTTTATCAGCAAAATAAAAAATAGAAGATGGTTGAATTTACAGGGCAAGAAAGACTAGGATAAAATAAAATGGAGCAAATAATACATAACTGTCTGTTTAGTGAGAAGGCCAAAGACAGCTTTACTAGAATATGTTATATTCATAATATATATTAATAAAAGTAGGTGCTAATGTACTTAGTTGATGCCACCAGCACTTTAGGGAACTTAGACCTCTCTGTGCAGGAAGGAAAGTACAATGACATTTGTTATAGAGAGCTTTGGTGTCTTTGCTAATTTTAGCAATAAGGAAGATGAATAATGCTGTTTTTTTGTCTTTCTACTCATTGATATTTCAAGGCATTTAACCCCTGAATGACATTTAAGTTTCCCTGGCATCTCTGTAGGTAGAATTATCCATATTTTCCCATGTGAAAAGAATTGATGAGAAACTGACTTCTTCCATATCCCCATTATGTTAGTGGTCACTTATTTCACTGTGTGCATGAAAATAATAAAGCCAAATGAGAGGGGATATCGCCTTGCTGTTTCAATGAGAGTCACATGAATTTAAATAGAATGCTTCTGTTTAATATTTCTAACAAAATGCACAGTATTCCCAGAAATTCTGTGATTTCTCCAGAATGGCCCACTCCAGGCAGGAGAACTCACTTCTTTGAGGAGATTAGAATTTTCTTGTCTTTAACTTACTGTAGAATTCCTTATCTAGACTTCACTATTTAATCCACCACCAATCAGAGTAGGGATAGGAAGGAAATTGGAGCCTCTGCTGATTCCTTTTCTTCCCATGGGAAGATGAAGAAGATGATAACCATCATGAGAACTTAGAATCATGTATGGTTTTTATTTATCTAGAGAAATAGATTAAGTTTAATACAGGTTTTTCTTTGGGCAGTTAAGTGAACTCAGGAACCAATCATTCTCCACTTTGACACACTCCAAAGTTGAACTAGATGACCCTCAAGGGCCTCTTCAACTTAAAATCAATCCTATAGTTCCAGATAATTCCCAAAGGCTAAGAGTTGTTAACTGATCAGCCATAATCAAATAGGGAAAAAAAAAGTATCAGAGGCAATAGATGAACTTGTTTTTTAAGATTCCAAATCAAGAATTGTGTTTACTCTGTCACGCTGATTTTACAAATTGTATCGTTGTGTTTTGAATAGTGTGATACAGAAAAAATATGGATCATTTTGTTTCAATTTGTTTAAGAATCATGTGACCAATACTGGGACAATATTTTGAGGAAGTCCCAAACCCATATGGACTACTAAATAGGAAACAAGTTTACCAGTGGTTGTTTTGTCCTCATTATCAGTCATCACTCCATGTTACCTAAGCAATTTCTGCCCGATACATGAGAGTTTCTTCATGGATTTAAGGTTCCAGGATTTTATAAATTAGGGAGAGAGAATTTCAACAAGAAAATTTCTTTGGCTACAATATTAGTGTCTGGGTCAAGGTAGAATAATATTGATCAGAGATGCCTTCAGTACAATGGCCAGTGAGACGAGATGGTGCATTTTAAGGCAAGATGTAAGAAATGTTTATAAGGCAAAGAAAATGATGAATAAGAGACTCTGGAAAGTTTGGCTATAGATAATGATTGCTTTGGATAGTACATCTACACATGCAAAAAGCAAGTTGTAAATGCCTTATGATATTACCTCTGCAGTCATGAATCTAGGTCAGAACAATCAGAACTCTGTCTCAGGGCACTGATATTTAGAGAATACAGAATTTAATGCATCTCTTCCTTCAGTAATACATGAGTCATACAGTAGCTAACACTCAATAAATTGAATTTGTTTAAATTACTTTTCTTATTATTGTGGCACTACAAAATACAAATTTGATTTGAAGATATTTACTTCTTTGTTCCTTTGACTCCATTCTATTACTTGGCATGATATGGCATGAGGACAATAATTGCTCATTAGAGTCCTTCTGCTAGGGTCAGGAAATATGCAGATTTTAAATGAGTTGCTCCTTTTGATCTTTGAGTTTACAATAAAGAAGGGACATAAAACAAAAACATGAAAAACAACTGTGATATGTAATATTACATGATAAGTTCACAAGAAGGCCATCAAGATTCCAAATACATGTTGAAAGAGAAAAGAATGCTCCAAATTGTGGAGATCAGGAAAATGTTTCCCAGAGAAGGTAATGTTTGAGTCAGTATTTAAATTATGGGTTAGAAAAATGGCTTGTTGGCAGAGCGGATGGAGCGCTGGGCCTAAAGTCAGGACTATTCATCTTCCTGAGTTCAAATTTGCCCTCAGAAACTGAGTTGTTATACTATCTTGACCAAATCACTTAATCTGTTTGCCTCAGTTTTTTTTTTTAAATCTGTATAATGAGCTGGAGAAGGAACTGCAAACCACACCATGATTTCTGCCATGAAAATCGGACCATAATTGAATAGCAGCAGCACCACCACCTATAACAACAACGAAGAGAAAAAGAAAAGCTGAAGTAAGGAAGAATTGATAGTTTAGGCCAGTGATGGGCAAACTTTTTAAAGTGGGGGCCAAAGGAAAGGAAATGCTCATCTGTCAGTCTGTTTCTAAGGCAACTCTTTCCAAGTTTCATTGTATTGTATTCATCAGATTAGGAATAATGTCATCCTGCTGGATAGAACATTTCAGAGGGCGACGACTGGCCCACGGGCCATAGTTTGTCCATCACTGATTTTGGCACATAGAGAAGCCTGATAGAGGTGAGAGAATGACGACTGCATTTGGTAAAGTTATTGCATTTCAGTTCTATTCTCTTGTAATTGTTGATACTTCAGCTGGGGTGGGTCGATGGATTTCCCTTCTTTAATATAGGTTTTGGGGTTGATGTTTTTTTTTTTTAAATCGGGAAGTATAGTAACTGACATACAGTCGTGCCTGCCTCATACATTTCAGTTCTGTGATTTTTGTCAGTATCGGCAGGTAGCTCTTCCTCCCAAAGCCTCAACTCTCCTGGCTGCCCTGATCTAACTTGGCAGATTGTCTCCAAGTGTTTCTGTTTGGGGAAAACAAACAAACACAACCTTCATCTTTTAGCCGAGGATGCATGGAGCTTCTCAGACATAGGCTGGTCCTCAGGGGCCTGACCTCCAGTCCATCACTGAGCTTCGACTCCATTTATTGTCCTAGTAGGACCTGGCAGAAGTTGACCTTGATGAGCACAGTTTTGAGGACTCGGGGTTATTTCCATGCAGTTACAAGAAATGGATGTAACTTACATAAAAGCTAGGTTCCCATCAGGGACAAAATACTCCCTATGTATATTAAACTTGTAAGCAAGATTTCCAAAGGGGATGTTGCAACAGTTTCAGAGAGAAACAAGATAGAGTTTTCAGACACCTTCAAAGCCTTTATTTACATAGAAACAATTGATGTGTTAATTGCATTTTTTTTTCTTTTTTCTTATCTGTTCATTGAAGCAAATACTCTCAAGGCCTGTGCTAAGCAGCCTCTGGTAAACCAAATTCTAGTTTCCCCATGCATTTGTCAAGCAATGAAATCCAAAGCTACTCACACATATTTTAATATTCACACACTCTTGCTGACTCAGACTGTACTTCCCTTCAAAATCACCTGAATCAATGAGGCCTTATTAAAGACTAAATGTCCACTGAACTCTGGGCCACTAATTGGTATTTTTGGATCTACTTGAACTGCAGCAACATAACATTGAAAATATGTAGAAAGCTTTGGTACATTCCCAAGTGTTTTTTTTTTTTTCCATTTCTCCTTGGTTATCCTGAAAGATCTTGTTAGAGGCAAAGGATGGTAGAGGGGGATTCGTCTACTTAAGAGACTTTTTCATCAATATTCAAAAGATCAGACTTAAATTTATAGTGCCCTAAGATTACTTGGGGGTGCAGGGATGGACAGAAACCGACTTTGGAGAATGGAAAACTTGGTTTCTCAAATCTTTTGTTTCCAAAAAAAATTAATATTCTAATCAAGTTATATAAGTCTTTGGTGTCCACAGGCAACTCTCTAATCCTCTAAATTTCAGTGCAATTTATAGAATAATAGGATATTCATTATGTATCCCTTCCACTTCACCCTAGTAATTATAAAAAGAGATATCAGCTGGGTGGAGTAGGGCCTAGAGCAGCTGGAGTGAAATCAGGCAAAACTGAGTTCAAATCTCCCAGCTGTGTGATTCTGGGTAAGTTATTTAACCTTGTTTGCCTCAGTTTGCTCACCTGTAAAATGAGCTGGAAAAGGAAATGACAAACCACTTCAATCTATTTTCCAGGAGAACCAAAAATGGAGCCCCCCTCCCAATCAGAAACAATTGAACAACAACAACAACAACACAAAATACGGATCTATCTCTGACTTGCTTTTTCTCTTCTTTAAGAAGCCCTTCTTAGTCCCTTTCAGGATAAAGTACAATAAATATCCTCTTTTTGCCTCTTTAAAAGCCCTTCATGTCTAACTCCCAGATCTCTTCCTGATCCCCATTCACCTATCCTACTCTCCAGAGAAACTAACCTACCTCCTGTTTCCTATACTCAACCTTCTATCTCTCATCTTCATGTTTAAGAGCAGGTTTCCCCAATGCCTAATATAGATTATCTCCTCATTTGTTACTCCTGGACTCACTGGGTTCCTGCATGACTTCTCTGTTGCCATTCTATAAGGGGCCTTTCTTCATTTTGTTCATACACCTTCTCTCATTCCAAAATACTTTGCCTTTATTAAATATATAGACAAAGAAATAGCAATAGCTTATCTGTTGATTTATTCCCAACTAGGAAAATCTTTTCTTTGATTGAAAGAACTTTTATTTTCTATTTTTCCCTTTTGTATACTCAGTACCTAGCAACCTGACACATAGTAGGCACTTCCTCAATTTCTACTCAGTGGATTAGACTTGAATGAAGTCAGTAGTATCGAATGCAAGAGTGTTGAATTTTTAGGGAATTGGTCTCATCTCAAATATTCAAATTCAGAAATTAATTATGTTGTCCATTTTCCTAGTAATACATTTGTCAGTCAATCATTCAGCAAACATTTATTAAGCACTTAGGGGTGGCAGATACATGAGGAAAGACACTAAATGTTTTCATCCTCCAAAAGCTCACACACATTTTAATGGAGTGATGTGAAAAGAGAAACACAAGAAAACTTGTATTTGCTTCCCTTGAGACTTCACTGAAAGTCCACATACCCTCACTTAAGCAGCAACCTGAATAGAACATGGAGTTGGTATGTAAAGAAGCACATATGAAGGTGTCTGATCAGATATCTTCATGGAGGAACTCAAATTGTCCAGACCAGACTCCTGTTACACATTTGAATCACCCTTTTCTAGCCATCCAGAGAAGCCCCAAGCTGTATCAGTAGAATCTCTACAAAAGAAGAGACTTTGTCACCCCAATCAGACCTGGATCCTTCAGCCAGTGCTTACCTCTATTGAGAATCCTCGAAGACTTCAGCCTGCTTGGGGGTCACTGAGCTTCTTCCTTTTTCTTATCTTGGATTTCTGCCATCCCTGGTGAGTGCTAAGTGATTCACCCCAACTTGGGCAGTGGAGAAAAATGTGCAGAGGAGGTAGAAGGGTCTTGCTAACATCTGGAAAGGGAAAGATTAACCCAAAAGACAACTAGATGGATGGAAGATTTGAGTTGACTCTGAAAGGAAGTGAGAATAGCGAACAATTATCCTTTTCAAAGTTAAGGGGAAAATTCTAGGCTTGGAGGTAATGGGGGCAACTGGATAGCCTTTACAAATGCACAGAGATGAGAGAGAAAGTATAGGAATGAGAGCAACAGCAAATAGTTCCATTTAACTTAATCATGGAGTACTTGCAAGGGACAAAACATCTTGTAAAATAAGAAAGGTAGTATGGAACCAGTCTATAAAGGGTTTTAAATGCCAAACATAATTTTATATTTGATTCTAGGAGCAAAAGGGAGCTCCTGGGGCTTGTCAAATAGGGCTATGTCATGGCGAAACATATATTTTAGGAAAAAGCATGTTGGCGGCTGAACACCAGAAGGATTAGAATAGAAAATACATGAGATCTGGAAACTAACAATAGTCCAGATATGAGCTGAATGATGAGGACCTACCCATTGGTGGTGGTCGTGTGAATGCTAGGGAGGAGATCCCTGTGACCATGTGTAGATAGGAATGGCAGGGCATAGCAAATTACGAGATATCCATGCTTAATGAAAGTCAGAACTCAAGGAATACTGTCAGAGTCTGTGCCAAGGTCACTTGGAGGATGACAGTACTCCAGATGGTAATAGGCAATATTGTATAAAAGAAGTGATGTGTGGTGAAAGTTAATTTGTTTGGACATGCTGAGATGGAGATTCCTATAGCAATCCAATTGTAAATAAACCATAGGTAGTGGTTAATCAGGGACTAAAGCACAGAAGAGAGCCAGCCTGGGAATCATCTGCATGGAGATGATAATTGAACCTGTGGGAGATTATAAAGTCTAAATAAGAGAGTATATAGAGAGGAGATTAAAAGGGCTCAGCATACTAACCTAGTGGACACTTAGGATTATTGGGTCTAAAATGGATGAAAATTCAGCAAAGAAGGCTGAAAAGGAGAAGGTTGGTCTGTAGAGAAGTAGGAGAGAATATTATCTCAAAAACCTGATAAGGAAAGAGTGTGCAGAATGAGAAGATGGTCAACAGTATCAATTATGTAGAAGGGGCCAAGGAAAATGAGGATTTTTGAAAAGTTCTTTATATTTTTTTCTTTCATTTTTTTCTTTTTTCTCCGAATTTCACTATTTTTTAGATGTTGATAAAGTTTGTTTAAATCTTTATCTTCTGTCTAAGAATCAATATTATGCATTGATTTCAAGGCAGAAGAGTGGTAAGGGCTGGGAAAAGTGGGTTAAGAGACTTGCCCATAGCTAGGAAGTGTCTGAGGCCAGATATGAACCTAGGACCTTCTGTCTGTAGTTCTGGCCCTCGATCTATTGGGCCACCCAGATGCCCCTGGTAAAATTTTTAATAATCACTTTCTGACCTTTTGGTGATCCATGTTCTCTCCCTTGCTTCCTCTCCTCTATGCTTGAGACATTCAGGTAATATGATACATGCTACACATGTGTTTTCATGCAATAAATATTTCCACATTGGTCATGTTGTGAAAGAAGACACCTATTACCTTCATAATGAAAAAAAAAAGTCATGAAGGAGGTAAAGTGAAAAAATGGCATGGTTTTGATCTATATTCAGAATCCATTAATTATTTTTAGAGGGGTTATATTTCAAAATTAAGAAGTCTTCGGTAAATTTTGAGAGAGAAATGTTTCAATTAAATCATGAATTCAGAAACCAGAATTTAGAAGCTTTAGTAGAGAATAAGAAGAGGGGAAACTGAAGGGCCCTAGTTTGGGTAGTAGGTGGCTTTCTCAAGGAGTTTACATAAAATGGGGCAAAGTGATTCCTGAAGAGAGAGAGGAAGAATGATCATATTAGATAAATGCTTTCCTTTGTATCTTGGGATGGAGTTAAATTAGACATGTTTGTTAATATCAGAGAAGGAACCATAAGAAGGGAGAGACAGAAGATTAAAGAGAGAGTAGAGATGAAAAAGAGCAAAGAGATAGAGAACAGCTTACTTAGACATGATGATGGGATCTACTAGTATTCTTGGTTTTGTATGACTATGGGGTTTTGGGGATTGGTGGGATATGGGTGTGATGGTAGATAATGATTTATTTCATGTGCCTTGATTGATGAATAATACTTCTAAACCAGGAGTTGCCTTACAAATAGGAGACCACATTTCCAAGCCAAAACCAAAGGGAAGAAGTAAACAAGGTAATATGGAAAATGTGTCTTCAGAATTGAAAGTCCATTTGGAGAACATATTGATATAGTAAAGATCCAAGAATTAAGAACATTTAACAGACAAAAAGTGAAGGAACTGGCAGGTGACCAGGAGAGCATCAAGTCTAGTCACATACACTAGTTTAATCCATTTAAATTAATGAAACAGGGTAGAAAGCTACAGCTCTACATTACCAGTCTCACTTTCTCTCTGGGAAAATGTTGATCTCTGACCTCCATTCTTTATTCTCTTTCACGTTAAGCATGTGATTACCTTTAATGCCCATTATGTCCCCTGTCCTCACACTATGATTAATGAGAAGAATAATTAGATGGGAGGCTGAACTTCGATATCCAATTTTATATGACAGGGAATGGTGTATTTTTTGTTTAATTGAGAATGTACTTTTTCACATTAAAGTAGCAATTTATTGAAAGAGAACTATGAGGAATATTTGGTATTGAGCAAATGATTCTTTTAGTAGCAAGCATAAGCATTGATACTTATGGCTTAATTTATATAAATTACTTTATGATAACTTCCTGGAAAAAGAAACCTAAGAGATTTAATATAGATTGGATTGGGGCAAACGTATCTTAATGTTTCATATACTAAATTAATGTCAAGCAATTTATTTAATTAAACTATCAAAACCCAATATCTTGATAAAGTCATTAGGGGAAATCTAGCAAATTAGTTAAAATATCTATTACTATGTCGATGTAGCCCTATGCCACTGAGCTCAGTGTTGGGATATCCTCCAAAGGAATCTTATGCTTTCAAAAGAGCTATCTGTTTAGCACATGGAAATGTGCATTGTTGGGGAGGAATATGAATCAACCAACATGCATTTTTGAGGGCCTACTATGCGCAAAATACCAAAGTGTTACCATAGAAAGAAAGGAAGTAAAACATACTGTACTCTCAATGAACTCATAGTCTCATTTTATTTTTTATTTTTATTTTTCACCAATTACATGTAATAACTAATTTCCACACAAGTTTTCCTAAATTATATGATCAAACTTATCTCCCTCCCTCTCTTTCACCTCCCTGTGTTGGTGGGTGATTTGATCTGGTTTATACATGTATGATCATGTAAAACATATTTCCACATGGTTCATTTTTATGAGTAATTTTATAAAACCCAAACCCCAAAATATAAACCCAAATTAGCAATTGAAAAACTGTATACTTTCATCTGCATTCTGATTCCAGTAGTTCTTCCTCTGGAGGTAGATACCATTCTTTGTCATAAGTCCCTCAGAATTGTCCTGGATCATTGTGTTACTGATAATAGCTAAGTGTATCACAGTTGATCATTCCACAATATTGCTGTTACTGTACTAAATGTTTTCCTCGTTCTGCTTATTTAATAGAATTATCACTCCCATTCTGGGAAAGGAATTATCCACTAATACTTCATATCAAAAAGGAAGGGGGAAAAGGATCCACAACAAATAAAGAAAACAAGCAATATTATTGAAATATTTTTTAACTATTAAAGCCAAAAAATATGATAAGCTAGATGAAATGGATTCTTACAAATTATACAATATCCTGAGCTAATAAGAGCAGAAGTAGAGCAATTGAACAAAAGAGTCACATGATCAGACCTGTGCTTTAGGTAAGACTTTTGACAACTTAGTAGAGGTGGCTTCTAGAGGAGAGAGATTGTTTGCAAACATAGTTATTTGGAAGCTATTGAACATAATTCACCCGACAGGAAATGTGAGCCTGAATTAATCTGGTGGATGTGCACATGTAGACAAGGAGAGGGACTGTACATGTAGAAGCTGAAAGATATACCAACTGCTTCTATGGGTGGGATAAGGAAGTATCAGAAGTTTAGACTGATTCCAAGGTTGGGCACCTGGGTGGAAGGACAGTAATATCCTTAACATAAATGGAGAAATTCAAAAGAATGATGACTTTAGTGGGGAAAAGTATTAAGACCTGTTTTAATCAAGTTAAATTTGAGATTTCCATAGATCATTCTATATAAGTTAATAGAATTAGAGTAGTGGCTCAAAAATGAGATGACCCTGTGACTTAGTGGTTAATGTCTCTGAGATTCAGTATTACCTTGGTTATTAGTTTAAAGAGTCTTTCATGACTATCGACAGACTTCTGAGAAATCAGAAAGATAGGAAGGAAAACAATTTGGCCAGGGTTGAACAAATAATATGAGTAGCAACCTCCATGATGCTTCAACTAGATAAACTCCATGCTTGGGTCCCCATAAGAAATCTTTTATATTGATAGGATATAGCAGAATATGTATTCCGTAGTCATGGTTTTTAAGTCAGAATAAGGCATTTCAATAAGTACTTTAGAGGGTGATAACAAATATGAGTTAAAGGGACAGGGTTTGCAGGTATCATTTCAGGGCTATAAAAGTCATCACATTCCTCTGTTATAATACTGAATGTATATGTAACTTGCTCAGGGTCACACAGTCAGTATTTGTTGAAGGCAAAATTTACAACCTGCTCTTCCTGGTTCTACGGCAACTTATACTTACATCTTTTCATATATGTAAACTGAAAGAAACTACTAATGAGAATCATAGGCAATAAATATCAGTACTATTTTTAAATATTTTTTAAAGTTTTATTGATAATAAACCAACAAAAATACTCGTTAAAAAAGTACTAATCATCCCACTCCAAAGAGCAATAGAGCATCAGTACTAATTTTAAATGCATCAAAAGGCATAGCATAGAGATTCTTAAAAGAAAAAAAATTACTAACTGGAGGAAATAGATTATTACTAAGAGACCTCATTTTACCACTCTTAGAAGTAGATACACCTAACATTAAAGTAAGAAAGAAGTTAAGAAGATGAATAGATATTTAAAAAAAATTACGTTAGACTTCTAGAGAAAACTGAAGGGAATAGAAAGAAGTATACCTTTTTCTCAATGGCACCTTCAAAAAAATTGACCGATTTTTCAGCAAAGAAGGTCATCATAACTAAATTCAGAAAAGCAAAAAAATAAATAAATACATGTTTTGGACTATATTATAGCAAAATTTAATTCAATAATGGGCTTCAGAATTGCACACTAAAATTAATTATAAACTGAATTATCTAATTCTAAAGGATGAGTATGTCAAAGAACAAATTATAGAAATAGTCAATAATTTTATTAAAGACAAGAATGAAACAACATCATAAAATCTGTGGGATGCTGCAAAAGTAATATTTACTGGGAAAAATAGCATCTCTAGAAGCAAATCCCCACAAAAAACAGAAATGTAACATGGGAAAAGGAACAAATAGAAGAATCCCCAGTAAAGAAGCAGAATAGAAATGCTGAAAAATCAAAGGAGAAATTAATAAAATTGAAAATAGAACAAAATTGAACTAATAAATACAACTGAAATGTACCTGTATATAAAACAACCAGAATAAAATAAACCATTGAAAAAAGAAAAAAAATCAATTATTAGGATAAAAATAAAACAAAAAAAATTTAAATACACAATTAATGTGCATGGTAATAGAACTTATTAGACACTACTTTGCCCAATCACACAACAAAAAATTGATAATCTAATTGAAATACATTATTAATATATTTTAAGTGTTATATAGATTAACAGGAAAGAAAAGAAAGAATATTTAAGTAAGTATGTTTTAGAAAGAGAAATTGAAGAAGCCATAAATGAGCTTTCTAAGAAGAAGAAAAAATCTCATGGAATTTAAAGTAAAATCTAAGAAATATTTGAATATTTTCTTCCAATTCAAAAAGAATTGTTTGAAAAAAATGAAGTGAAGACAGTTATCCCATAAAATTTATTTTTTGAGGGGGCAGCTGGGTAGCTCAGTGGATTGAGAGCCAGGCCTAGAGATGGGAGGTCCTAGGTTCAAATCTGGCCTCAGACACTTCCCAGCTGTGTGACCCTGGGCAAGTCACTTGACCCCCATTGCCTACCCTTACCACTCTTCCACCTAGGAGCCAATACACAGAAGTTAAGGGTTTAATAATAATAAAAATAATAAAAATAAAGTAATAGTATATCCATTTAAAAAATTTAAAAAAATTTATTTTTTGACAAAAATGTGGTTTTGATATCTAAATCAGATAGAACCAAAACAGAGAAAGAAGATCAATTTTCGTAATTAATACTGAGGGGAAAAGTTTTAAATATCAGCAAGAAGGTTGGCAATATATCACAAAAGTCATACTCTTACAAGATACTATTGATACCACAAATGCATGACTATTTCAATATTGGGGAAACTATTAGTATAATTAACTATATCAATAATGAAATAACAAAAATATGATTATGTCAATAGTTTTAGAGAAAGATTTTTGGCAAACAATATTCATAACTAGTATGCATGCTAGAAAGCATAAAAGTAGATGAAGCTTTTATTACAATAAGTGGCATTTATCTAAAGCCAAGGAAAAAGTATAATTTATAATATGGATAAACTAGAGGCCTTTTCAATTAGATTACATTCAATTAGATTAGGTCTAAAGGATGTCCATTATTATTGTTATTATTTAATATTGCATCATAAATACTAATTGTAGTAATAAGACAAGAAAAATAAAATAAAGGAATAATATTGGGCAAAGAAGAGGCAAAAGTATCACTCTTTGCAAACTGACAATCTAATGGAATAAGCTAAAATCCTCATGAACACAATTAGCAACTTTAGGGAATTTGAAGGAAAGAAAACAAATCCATAGACATCATCACCATTTCTATATATTGCCAATAAAATCCGGGAGGAAAAGATAGAGAAGTTCCACTTAGAATAAATACAGACAGTATGAAATACTTTGGAGTCTACCTACCAGATACAAGCAGGAACTAAAAGCATGCAATTACAAAATATGAATCACATAAATAAAGACATAAACAATTGGGAAATTTTAAATATGAGGAATATAAATAATTCAAGAAATAATAATTAACCATGAATTCAGCAACTGAATATAATAAAATTATTCAGCATCATACCACACAAACTACCAAAGAAATATTTTATAAAGTTTGAAAAAAATGAAAACAAAATTAATCTAGAAGAACCAACAGTTAATTATATCAAGGAGATAAATGAAAAAATGAGAAAAAAATAGATTATTAGTGTTGTTTGGCCATTTTTCTATTGTTTCTTATTCTTCATCATTCCTTTTGGAATTTTCTTGGTCAAAGATTCTGGAATAATGTTCCATTTCCTTCTCCATCTGATTTTGTAGATGAGGAAGCTGAAGCAAACAGAGTTAACTGACTTGCTCAGGATCACCCAGATAGGAAGTATCTTTGTCTGAATTTGAACTCAGGTTTTCCTGACTCCAGGCTCAATGTTCTATCCATTATGCCACCCAGTTGTAAGTCTCAAACCATAAAAAAAAAAGCAGTAACCATAAGAACAATCTCATGTTGGGTAAGAAATAGAGTGTTCAGTGCATAACTTAGTGTCATAATATATAGAAGTAAATGACTGCACTAACCAGTGTCTAACACAAAAATCTCAGCTATTGAGGAAAGAATTCAACATTTGACAAAAATTGGGAACACTAAAAATCAACCTGGAAGAAATTAGGTCTATTTTAATTTCTCATGCAACATGCCAAGATAAAATTGATATGATTTAAATATGAAGAGTGATATAAGCAAGTTAAAGGGGAATTGAACAAAATTACTTATATGACTTTATGGATAAGAACAGAGTTAAGTAGTTAACAAAAGAGATAGATCTGGGAGGCAGAGGATAAGAAGTAAAAGATTGATGACATCAATTTTTAAAAGTACAAATAAAACCAAGATAGCTAAAATAAGAAGAAAAGCAGCAAATCTAAGGGGAAATTATAGCAAGTTTCTATGGTAAAAGTCTTATTTCTCTAATATATTAAAATTGAGCAAAATTTATCAGCTATTTATTGCATCAATTATCCATGGGAATCCAAGCAATGTTTAAGGTAATTTCCTATTGACATTTTGATCATATCAGAGGAATACATGGATTGTCTATTGACTTTTCTCATTCTTTCCATATAATCACTCCATTTCATTTTAACTGATATATTGATTTTGTTAAATTCATGTAGTTGGGAATTACAGTTATGCAAGAGTTTGGCTCAACCATTAATACAGGAATAAGCAGTTAAGAGGTTACAGACAATAATCAAAAAGATGGGCATTGAAAAGGATAAGATTTCAAGTATTGGAGAGGTAAATAGGTTTTAGAAATTAGAAGCTAAAGTATTTTTATTCTCATAATCACTGATTACAATTCTGACATTCTTCCCTGTTTTGGTTCAAGTTAAAAGCCTTGGTTATTAATATGAATTCATTTTAATTTACTTTCAAATAGACATACATTTATTTTGCCACTGTACAAAAAATTTAGGCTTGGTTATATGCTTTATTGAAAAAAAAGAGAATATGACATGAGCTATTTTGGGTGAAGTATAACAGAAACCATTACTACTAATTGTGTGATAGTCATTAACTTTCTTTTCCAAATAGACTTGAGATAATAAGAGGGAAGTGTTATGCTAAAATGTGAATATAAGCTGACCTTCCTTGCTAACATGGTATGGAGGTAACCAGTGGACTAATCAAAGCATTGGAAATATAATAGAAATTCCACTTATAGCAAGGTGGAATGGAATCTAATGTCAATGTAAAAATGAAAGGATCAGTGAAGAACTTGTTCAGTAATTACTGTTAAAAAGAGGTGCATTCCAAGACCTGGAAATGTCACATGTAAAAAGGAAATTTCAAGAAATCTTCAGTTATGGGTTTTCATTAAAATTTTTATTTTGATTAAAGATAGATTTTTATTGAATGACAATTTAAATTCAATTATGAAGGATTTCTCCTTATTTTCAATTAAATTATACAAGCAGGAAACCATATATTACAGCTGAATGAGCCTTAGATTGTATTTGGAGGGACACCTGGGTTCAAACCTTTCCTGCTGATCTTAGGCAAGTCACTTAAATTCAGACCTTCAAGGGTTTTTTATGTAAAATTCAGAAATTGGTAAGATCTATAGGACTGTGATGTAGGAATATTGAAAAAAACTCAAATGATGTAATGGGTCTATAATACTCATTAACTATGACTTGAAATTTCTAAGGACCAGTGATTTTCTTAGTTTAGAGAACTTCCAGAGTACCAGCATCTCAAGCAATTGAGATGAAGATTGCAACCCTTCTCTGATTTGCTAGCCATACCCTGGATTCAAGGACTTTTTTTTTTTTTTTTGAGATACATAGAGGGGACATTTTTTCATGCAACATCACAAAGGTAGATGACAGAAGCTGTATTTAAATTTCAGTTTTCTGACCTTCAAGGACAGTACTGTCTACTATAGTAAGTTACCTCTTGCACAAATTCCATAAATTTGTTAACTATTACTCCTCTTCAAAAACCCCTTCTAAATTTAAAATGCAAAAAATAAAAACAAAAACAAAAACAATAAAACAATCCTTCTGTTAAACACTGCCAAAATGGGCAATTTTAGAAAAACTGACAGATATTTTATTTGTTGTCATAGGCCCAAATTTATTTAGGAATCCTTTAAAGAAGTCATATTTGAAGGGGAATTGTCAGTGGTCTAAAAAGAGAAGTCAAGAATAGTGGTTATACCAATTGAGAACTAGGATTTTTTAAAATAAAATTTTATTTTCCTCAACCAGTAAAACTTTCTCTACTCTATCCTATCTCACCCACAATTGAGAAGGAAAAAAATCTTGTAGTAAGATATAGTTAAGCAAAGCAAATTTCTGTATTGGCCATATCCAAAAGAGAAAAAAAATATACTCATATATGCATATGTATTGGCACACATTCTGCCTCTAAATGCAAGGTTCTTTCTGCATGCCAATTCTTTTATCTCTTTTTGGTGGTACTAGTATAATCCACTAAAGCCCTAGAATTATAGTTGGTCATCATATATATATAGTTAAATTAAGGAGTTCGATAAAGTGAGAGCAGCTTAGCAGAAAATTTGTTTAATTTAAGAAAGAAGTACAGATAGAAAAAGTGAAAGAGAGATTATTAATTTTATAACATATAAATATACCTAAAATTCCTAATAACTACCTAAACCTATTTCTAACTATCTTCTGAGGACAATGTCTTCTGCCTAGCATGCCCGGCCTAACTACTCTACTCTATAAATTATTCACTAACTACCTAACACCCTAAAATAATAGACAGCCATCACTCACTCCTTCAATCAGTTTTCTATAGCAGCCCAACTGTCAGCAGCTAACTGACAGTAGCTCCTTGCCTCAGAGACAGACCACCTGCTCTCTCAATAGCCCAGAGGCCAAAGACCCTCAAATGTGAGTGGCTGCTTCTTTTTCTCCTCACTGACCAACTGTCTCCCCTAACTTCCTGTGAGAGGGTGATCTAATTCTTCTCCTCTGTCCTGGTCTCCCTGGTAACAGAATCTTCAGCTCTGGCTCACTGACTCCTGTCAGTTCTGATCTACTTAGAAATCCTGCTTTCTAGCCTCTTAAGGAGACCAAAGGAGAGATAGAGAGATTAAGGAAAATCCCTTTAAATCAATCTCTCTCTCTCTCTCTCTCTATATATATATATATATATATATATATATAAAGTCTTTTAAAGATGATTGTCTTTATACTATTTCTATTGTTACATAAATTGTTCTCATCATTTTTTTCATTTCACTTTATAGCACATAATTCAAATCTTTCCATTTTCCAGAAACTTTTCCTTTTATTATATTTTCAGTACAATAATATTCTAATACACTAATGTGTCCAAACCTGAGTGTTCCTTCAGATTCTCTTTCTTTGTCACCTCAAACATAGGTATAAATATTTTTGTATATCATAAGATAATTTTGCTTAAGGACAAAGCTCTCCCTTAATTGATACTCTTTATTCTCCCTTCTCTCCTATTTCCTCCAATTTCTCTGTTGAGTAAAAAGTATTTCTATACTCAATTGCAAGTGTATATTCTCTCCTTCTCTGCCCCATTTGGATGAGAGAGAAGTTCATGTGTCTACTGGTCTCCCCACCACTTCCTTCTCCTCTTTATTTATAAATGTTGCCTTGGACTCCCTGATTATAGGAGGTAATTTCCCCTAACCTCCTTTCTCCCCTCAACCTCCTAGTCAGTATATTGTTCTTCTCTTCTCTTCCAATTCATCTTTTAAGATCACAGAGACATAGCAGAAACACTCCTATCTTTTGTCTAATTAAAATCTTACTTCAATACTTGATAATGAGAGGTTTTGAAGAGACAGCTGCATCATCTCTCCATATAAAAATGTAAATAATGTTTTAGTGTGTTATAATTATTCATTTTTTACCCTTTGAAAAATGAGTTAATTCTTGTGTTCTGTAACCTCGCTTCTTAATATCAGATGTGGATTTTCTCTCTCAAATCATGACTATAAATGTAGAAGAGAGTAAGAGATTTTAGGATGTTTCATTGTAACACTAATACCAGTTGCAATATTCTTGGTACTCTGACATAAAATGGCAATCTAACAAACAGGGGTACTTTACAGATGTTGAATTTTCTGGGAGCATGCAGTTCTGATATTCATAATAAAAGCAGTCATTTTCAATATCTCTACTGCTACTTACAGCTGGTTTGTTTCTGGATATTACTTCTTGGCAGGATATGCCAGGACATTATAATTTAACCTACTCCTCTGGAGAAAACACAATTTATTATGAAGCCTTCTATCCCAAATACCAGAAGAAAGATCATCTGTCATCTCTTTTCAGTTATATTTGCTAAGTTGAAAGATGAGATGCATTTTGTTTTGTTTTCTATTGTTTCTTCCTTGTGTGAGAGGGATCATCTGGTGGGGAATATGATAAAAGAGGCTATGATTAAGGACATAGCAAAATGTTTCCATGGCATCACAGATAGTCATTTCCTCTCCCCCTTTCCCAATCTTTCTCTTTTTTTGTTCTCTTCTCTCTCTAAATATTGTTATTTATGTTTCTATATATACACATATAACATTTACAATTGTACATTTGTTTTTGTGTTTCCTAAAAATATAATCAAATCTGTAACCACAAGCACTTCATGCCTTCCAATTTATTCCATTTAATATTGCCAAGAATGCCATTGAGTGATTTTTTTTTAAAGGAAGGTCTAATTTTGGAGGGTTCCACTTACATGTGAAAATCCCTATTTAGATCTTTGGCAGTCTGAACAGTGTAACAGGGAGCTTCCCAGCTGGTGTGAAAATGGCTAGGAAGCCAAGGACATGCTGGCCAGAATCAATTCTCTTTTCCCACTTAAAATTCCAGCTTCTAGAGTTATTCCCAAGATAATTGGAGGTTGGTTCTTTTAAATATCCCATTAATATCCCTGCCCCCCAGTCCCAGTGGCCTCTTGGGAGATAGGCTGCTTAGAATTCATTTTTTTGAACCATCAGAGCTCCTAAGAAATAATTCCTAGGATCAGATAAATTTAAAAGTGAATTGTACCAAACACGTAAGGAACAATTAATTCAAACGTTTTATGATACTTGAAAAATAGGCAAAGAGAAAGTACTATCAAGTTTTTTAAACCTTTACCTTCTAACTTATAGTTGATATTGATTGTAAGTTCTAAGATAAAAGAGTGGTAAGAGATAAACAATTAGAGTTAAATGACTTGCCCAAGGTCACATAGGTTGAAAGTGCATGATGCCAGATTAGAAACAAGGACCTGCTGTCTCCACAGCCCTGGTTCTTTAGCAGCCCCTGTAAATATAATAAGCCAAAACAGAGGGGGAGGGGAACAGAGAAATAAAACCATAGAAAAATTTCCTTAATGAAAATTGATGAAAACAAATATTATCCGTAATTGGGATCAATCTGATGAAAGGCAAAGCAAGATGCCCATCTACCACTATTATTCAATATTTTACTAGAAATTCTTGCCATAGCAATAAGAACAGAAAAATGAAATGAAGGAATTAAAAGAGGCAGTGATGAAACAAAGTTATCACTCTTTGCAGATGATATGATGATATACCTAGAGTATCTTAGCATCAACTACAAACTAATGGAAATAATTAAGAACTTCAGCACCATCAGAGGTTACAAAATAAACTCACACAAATCACAGTATTGCTATTTACCACCAACAAAATTGAATAGCAAGAGATAAAAAATAAAATTCTATTCAAAATAACTCTAGACAATGTAAAATAGTTGGGGTACATCTACCAAAAGAAACTCAGAAATTATATGAACACAATTATAAAACAATCTTCACACAAATAAAAACAGAACTAAACAACTGGAAAAAAAAAACATTAATTACTCATGGATATGCCAGGCCAATATAGTGAAACTTACAATCATACCTTAATTAGTTTTCCTATTCAGTGCTTTACTGATTCAATTGCCAAAAAAATCTATTTCATAGAAATGGAAAAAGTAACAAATTTAATCTGGAGAACAAAAGGCCAAGAATATCAAGGGAATTAATGGGAAAATTATAAAGGAGGGAGGCCTGGCCACACCACATACCAAATTATATTATAAAGCAATAATAATCAAAACAGTATGATACTGTCTAAGAAACAATGTTCTGAATCAATAGAATAGATTAGTTAATCAGCACATAGCAGTTAATTCCACAGCAACTTGGTGATTGATAAACCCAGAGTTACAAGCCATTGGGGAAAGAACTCACTGTTTGAAAAAAAAAAAAAAAACTCCTGGGAAAATAAGAAAACAATATGGCAAAGATTAGTCATAGTCCAGCATCTACACCAGGATAAAATCAAAATGTATACTTGATCTAGAAATAAAGGTTGACATAATTTAATTACTAAAATAATTTTTTTAAAATAAAAAAATAAAATTTGTAAAAGTTAACATGGTTACATAATTTAATTACTAAAATAATTTTTTAAATAGAAATAAAGGTTGACACCATAAGCAAATTAAAGCAAGATGGAAAAATTTACCTGTCAGACTAATAGATAAAGGAAAAACTTATGAACAAACAAGACAGAGGACATGTTACAAAGAAAAGAACTAGATAATTTTAATCACATGAAATTTAAAAGGTTTTTGTGCAAAGGAAACCAATGCAACCAAGATTAAAAGGGAAACAACAAATTTTGGGGAAAATTATAGAAAGCTAAAAATGGATAAATGGTTACATATATAAAGCAACAGCTTAAGTAGCTTCAATTAGAATGGGAAATTTCCTGTCAGATCTATATTAAGGAAGGCTTTATGGCTAAATAAGAGAGAGGGTAGATCAGGGAAGAAGAATCATTAATTTTGAATAAAAGGAACTAAAAAAAAAAGATTTTCCACAAACACATCTAATTTAGCCAAAATTTGAAGAAAAACAGGAAAGTGGGGGAAAACACGTCACCGCAAGTTTCTCTGATAAAACTCTCATTTCTTAAACATGTAGATAATGGAGTGAAATTTATAATAATAAAAGCCATTCTTTACTTAATATATATTTAAAGGATTTAAATAGGTAATTTTCAGTAGAAAAATAAACTGTTATAACATAGGGGAAAGTAAATTACTACTGATTAGAAAAATGCACATTAAAACAACTCTTAAATACTACTTCACACATTTAAGACTGACTAACAGGAAAAGGAAAATGATAAATGTTGGAACAGATGAGGAAAAATTTGGGGAAACTAATTTACTGTTGGTGGAGTTGTGAACTGGTTCAATAGTTCTGAAGAACAATTTCGAATTAGATCTAAAAAGTTTTAAAATGGAACAGACCTTTATTTAGTAATGTCAGTACTAAGTTTGTATAATTAAGAGGTCAAAGAAAAGGGAAAAGGACCTTTTCGTAAATATATATTCATTTATTTACAGCATCTCTTTTTGTGGTGGCAAAGGATTAGAAATTATGAGGATGGCCATCAATTGGGGAATGTCTGAACAAGTTTTTGGCATATGGTTTTGATGGGATACTATTGGCCTCTAAGAAATGACAATCAAGAAAGTTTCAGAAAAACCTGTAGAGGTATATGAACTGATGTAAAGGGAAGTGAAAAGAACCAAGAGAGCATCGAACACAATAACAGCAATATTATATGGATGCTTTTCTGCAAAAGCCTTTATTTGTCTACAATGTCAAAAAACAAATGATGAAAAATGCCACATACCTCCAGAGAGTGTACTGATAAGTTTTCAGTGAAGACAGAAATGTACTTTTTTTCATCCTTTATTTTTTTATGTTTTCTTTTGCAACATGGTTAATATGGAATAGGTTTTGCATGGCCTCACCTGTAAAATCGAAATCAAAGAATTTGTCTTATCAAAGAGAGGGGTTGAAGGAGGGAGGGAAAGAATTTGGAACTCTCATTTCTGAAATATTATTATTTTTTAAAGCTGCAATTAAGAAATATTTAATGGACTAAATATATATTTAAAAATAATTCCCTGTTAGGAATTTTTTTAGAGTATGCTGCCAGCTTTGCATCTGAATAGCCACCACCACTATTAAACATTCTGACACTAGAATGACATACTGGATGATGTTTTAAAGCAAGGGTCCTGTGGAGGTGTTTCTTTAGCAAAATGTTTAGTATGTTCATGCATCTGTGTGTGTGTGTGTGTGTGTGCATGTGTGTGCATATAAAGGTAGATGGAGAACAAAGAATTCCATTACCTGGGAAGAGAATATAGAAGATGAGTTCCAGTAGTTGTTGCTATTCAGTCATTCAGTTGTGTGTCCAACTCTTTGTGACCCCATGAGATAGAGCTCTCCATGGTGTTTTCTTGGCAAGGATACTGGAATTGTTTTTTATTTCCTTTTCCAGTAGATCTGAATGTCAGGGAATCAGAGATTAAGCAATTTTCCCAGTATCACATAACTAGGAAGTGTATGAAGTTAGATTTGAACTCAGGTCCTCTTGACTACAGGCCCATTTTACACACTGAGCCATGACTTCCTCTGCTCCTTCTATCAGTGCCTTCTTCCAAGTTGCAGACAACAAAGGTAATCATCTCTATTTGAAAATCACACAAATAATTCCACCTCTTTTGGAACCTTAGCTACTTTAACTATCCTTTCATGTGGGAATGTTTTGTTCAGATTAGTAGCTGCAACATCTACATTCTGAAGGCCACCTCAGCAAATCTGGACTGCCCTGGAGCAATGTCCCTCCCCACCAAATAGTGTGAACTCCTGTTCTCAGAATTTTTTTGGTGATTTGCCTGGTTTTGTTTTTTTGGCCCTGGCCTGGTTTTCTGACCTTTTTTTTCCTATATTCAGTCATATTTCATTTTATGTTCAAAGGGAAGAGGATTAGGAAAGTCTTGTGAATCGTCATCTAGATATTATGCCACATCCATGTTATTGCCTTTTCTCAAGAACAGGTTTGTTATCTCATCAATATTTCAGATCAGGAACTCCTCTGGTGAAACTCTCCTCAGATCATCAGATTGCCTATCTGGGGTAGAGAGACAATCAAAATTGACCTTCTGAGGGTCACACAGTTAGTGTCAGGAGGAAGATTTGAAACCCATTCTTCCTCTGTACCCACTTTATCATGCATCTTCCCAGCTATGATGTTCTAGAAAAGGACAAATGATTATCCATTCAATTGTAATTTGGGGACGTGGACGCAAAAAAATGGTGTCAAGTATAGGAACAAGGGTACAGCATAAGAAAGTAGAACAGCTAAGCTGAAGTGATACTGAATTTCCAATACTTGGGATGCGGGCTACAGGATGAATGGCTTCCATTGATAGAGTCTGAGGACTGAAGAAGGGTTGTGAATTGGGGGGCTAAATTTCTATGCAGCCTATTTGTGATAAGATCAAGTCTATGTATTAACACTCATGTGTATGGGCACAAATATGTGCCTGCATACCTATTTGTATAAATACATATAAATACATAAAAACAAACGTACATATAATGTGTGCTATATGAAGATTAAGTTCCCTTTTCCTTGAAGAGGGAACAAGAATGTAGTTTAATAATAATAATAATAGCTTTTCCAGTTTGAAAATACAATACTTCTTTATTCTTACAAGAACGTTGGTCATTAGATGCTTTTACCGTTGAGAAAATGGAGGCATGAATCCCCCAAGTTTGAAGTGAATTCAAATTTTCCTCCCTCTTTGGTGAGTACTCTATTCTCTGTACCCAGCAACCATGTAAATGTGTAAGGATAGACCTGTGCTTTTGTTGGTCTAGGTAATTTCCAGATGAACAGACGCCATCTAATAATGTAGCCTTTCTTTGCAATTCATAATCTTACAGTCACCAAAGTCTCTTAGATGTTAATGACTTGATCAGGGCCCCATAGCCAGTAGAGGTTTGAATTTAGATATAAAGATGCTTCTTATTCACTAAAACATTGGCTCCCTATTCATGAAACCTGGCTACTTTTGCACATTTCACATGGGCTAGGTTGTTGTTGTTATTGTTGTTGTTTTTTAACATTCATAGGATTTTTAATTTAGGGAACTGATTTACTTTGAAAGAGAACCATACAACATTTTAACCTCCTGAATCATTTTCAAAAGGGTATTAAAATGGGTGCATATTCTAGTGCTGGCCCTAACAAAGATCTGTTTCATTTTTACATACTTCAGCTTGCCAATATTTTTACCATTTGAATTTGAGAATAAATCTAACTCATTCAAGAGCCTGCTAGCTCATGAATATGTGTCAAACTATGTTCAGGCAATGAGCAAACCAAATTTTAGGTTTGCTTGGGATTCTTGGTTCTCATTCAAGAAGCTTTACTTTCCTTATGTTAATTGGAGAGTTTATGAAATTAAGTGATAATTAAAGTGCTTCTTGTTCCAAAGTGTTTGAGTGGACCAAAATTTTATGTTGATATATTCTGGAGCCTATTATCTGTGAGTTGAAAAATTGCCATGCTCTTACAGCCATTTCTGGGTGTTAAAATGGGTGAATTCTAGGCCTGAGCTTCCTGGCTTCCTGGGTTTTATTCTTGTCCATTCTTTGAAGAACACAACTTATCTTAATTTGTTGACTCCTTTCTGAAGCTTATTAGTCATGTGATTCTTTAGAAATCACTTGAATTTCCCCACATTTATAGGCATTCTAAGATTTTGAGTTATTGCATGTAAAAACATTTTATAGCCTTTAGAATTGTGCTTACTTATAATTTTTGAATGTGTTTCTTATCTCCCTTTTGCATTATATTCTCCTTGAGGTCAAGAATTGGGGCATATTTATCGTTCAACGGAGCTCCTATAGGGCACAGTGTTCTTTCCATATTAGACATTTATTACATGCTTATTAAATGAAAGAGTTTCCTATTCATTCAATAAAATCAGCCGTTATATTTATTATCCTTTTCTTTTTTTACATATGTAAATATATATATATGTATACATATATATACATATACACACACATATAAAAATATAGCACTGGGTTTAGAATCAGGAAGACTCATCTTCATGAGTTTGAATTCAGCCTTAAATACTTACTAGGTTATATGACCTAGGTGAGTCCTAAGTGAGTCACTTAATCCTGTTTGCCTCAGTTTCCTCATCTGTAAAATATGCTGGAGAAGGAAATTGTAAACCACTTCAGTATCGTTGCCAAGACAACTCCAAGTGGGCTCACAAAGTTTTAGACATGACTGAAAATGCTTGAACAACATCATGTGTTTGCACTCATATGTTAAAAAAAAAAAACTCATATATGCAAAGTCCTGTTCTAGGTGCTGGGATAGCAAGAGTAAAAGTAAGAATAATAATGAAGCAATCCCTGACTGAACCCCTTATATTTTATAGCAGACAGGCTTCTTTTCACCATCTAGTTATATTCTTTCACAGAATCATTGTCTTAGATCTGGAATGGATTTTGAAGTCATCTAGTTCATTCCTCTCATTCTAAAGATGAAGAAACTCAATCTTGCTCAAGGTCACATGGTGACTAATCTACAAACCTGCTTTAAATGATTTAATTAAAAAATATTAACAGCTTTGTGATTATTAGTACCCATTTGGGACCGAGTTTTTAGAAAGATGAAAAATAACAATTCCTTTCACAATTCTTCTGCTCTCCATGGAGCAGGGAAGGGAGAGGAAAGGAATAGGTTAGTATGTACACCGTTATGTATATAGCTATGATTGCAAGATTATCTTAGAGGGGGCAGAGCTCTGACATTCAGGGGCAAAAGGGAAGGTTTCCAGTGGAGTTGTTCCCTTTGTAAGAAAATAATGAATTTCCAAGTTGATTTTTCTTCCCTGCAAAGTTTATTTTACCCTTTTATTTCCCCTTTTAGACCATGTCTTTATTGGCCAACTACCAAGAAATAATGAGTCTTTATAACTACAATACAAGAGTATTTTATTTTTCTCAGTGAGTCCAATTTTATGAAAGCACATTGAGAATGAAGTTCAGCTCAGGGGGCATTGAAGACCCACAAGTGTGCACAGATGGTGAACATTCAAAAGCTCTCTTCTTAAGTCTAAAGAAATTGGCTACCAATGAAGTGTTTGATTATGCTTTTTATCCAAGGTTGAAAAATTATTTGTGGCAAGTGCTTTATATGTAAATAGAATTCTACTTGTTTTTTTGCATCATGTAGTTTCTTACCAAAGATGAATTTGAAATTGCATTCTTCAAAGTGATTCCTTTTGGGAGACTAATTTAAATGTTCACCCTTAATATTAGTCTGCCATTTTGTAATTAAGGCACTCCCAGAAAATTTTCAAATACCTTAATATTTCTAAGACCTAAACAAGGGGGGTGGGGAGAGTGCGTGGAGGAGAGCTAAAATTCTACAGCTTAATATTTCATTTAAATGCAAATAAACTGGTATTTTGGAACCATGTAGGAAGTTATGTGCCCATGTCATTGAATGACATGTCAGGTACCTATCTCCTAGCAGGAAAATCAATGCTTGAAAGCTTACTAAAGTCAAGGATTGTCTTAAGGTAATTGTTACTTTTTTATGGCCAAGTCAATTCCTTCCTTTGCACTCTATATTTTTCTTCTAAGATCAAAACCAATTTTGGTTCTAAATTTAGTCCTTAAAAAGGTAGGCTCTAAGGTTTTTCTGCTTGACTGGAGGGAGAGATACATCATCACTAGAATAGTCTTTTGTCCTAAACAGCAAACGATCACGGAATGTCATCTGGAGAAAGATGGTTAGTGGCTAGAAGTTTCAAGGTTTCATTTCATGAATCAACAATTGTATTCAGTACATTTTAACCTTTTAATTCAATTCAATTCAACAAATGTTTCTCATGGTCTCAAAGTCAGAAAATAGCTTGATTTTTTTCTCGCCTCTGATACATGGTGGTTGTGAGATTCTGGATGACTCCTCTCATCTTTAACTATATTTCATAAAATTCCAAATAAGGAAACACACATTTATTAAACACCTATTATGTGCCAAATGTTGAGTTAAGTCCTTAACAGGTTTTATTTTGATGGTCTCAACCCTGGTAGAGAGTCACTTATTTTTTTTTTTATTGAGGAAACAGCCTCAGATGGTGATTAAATTACTTACATATTTAAATTACACAACACTTATCAATTGAACTCATTTTTTTTTTGCTTTTAGGACCAGTGTTTTATCCACTGTGCCATCTAAGTCACAGAAAAAGTGGTAATATGAGTTAGTAGAGGGAATTTGCTCATTAAAGAATCTTTTGCCAATGGAACCCCTATTTTGTACAAGACAATGTACATATGTATACAAAGATAAAAAATGAATGAATTGAATGAATGGATGGATAGATGACAAACAAAAGAAACAAACAAACATTTAAATGCTTGTTATATACCAATGGTGAACCTATGGCACAGGGGCAGGAAAGGGATGCTCCCCTTCACCTTTCCACTATATCTTGAGGACATTTTTCACCTCACCTGCCCCTCTTCCCAGCAGTCCAATGGGAGCATTTCTTCACTCCTTTGTCTGGAGTAATGGGATGGCTCACATGAGAAGTGAGGGTGCAGTTTGGGTACTTGGTCTCTAAAAGGTTTTACATATTGCTATATACAAAGCACTATGCTAAGTGTTGGGCATATGATAATTAAGGAAGACAAATCCACTCCCAATGTAATCTCTATTCTAATTGGAAAGACAACATATATAGCAGGTTTAAATTACAGACTCAATGGTCTCATGACCCTTAGAGAACATTGACAAAGCTAGTAATAATCCATCTCTCAGCTGTGTGGATTCAATGTGAACTAAGAAAATATCAAGGAATTCTATATACAATGCTTTCATGAGGGAGAAAGTGCTAATAAAGATTGAAGTCAAGAGAAGCCTTATGCAGAAAATGGCATTTGACATATACTTTGAAGGAAGCTAGAAAATCCACAAGGTAACACATGAATAGGGAGGAAATTCCAGACATGGAGAAAATTAAAACTATAAGTAAAGAGAAAGGAAATATAATGTAAAGCAGAGTAGTTTACATAGAAAAAATATATATAAAAGTGGGAAAGGCAATTTTAGAGAAAACTTAGGTAGGCATCAGATTGTTGAAGATTTAAATGTCCTGTCCTTCCTTTTGCCTCCATTCCTTTTTCTAAAACAAATGGATATATAATGGACTATAAAGTATTTTTCAGTTCTAAATTTGAGATTGATATCTTAGCCCAGTAGTTCCCAAACTTTTTTGGCCTACCGCCCCCTTTCCAGAAAAAAATATTACTTAGTTCCCTGGAAATTATTTTTTTTATTTTAATAGCAATTGATAGGAAAGGTAAATGCACTTGTGACATCACTACACCACTGGATTGCTGCAGCCCCCACCAGGGGGCGGTAGCGCCCACTTTGGGAATCACTGTTTTAGCCTGTTGATTTTTGCTTGGTATTTTCTCCAGTGGAATGATTATTATTTTTTGTTATCACTTCATTTTACCTACAGTCTTTTTATTTTTCATTGTTTCTCATTGGAGTAACTTAAGAAAAAATTAATATTTATTGTATTTTATTTTCTTCTGGTGCTTAGAAGAAAGGGACTAAATAAATCTAATAAATGAGACAGTGTTTATGGTCTTAAAAATACTTATTTTTTTTGTAAAAATTAGAAGCCAATGCCCAGTAACACAACTAGAATTATTAATCCCTTGAACTATCAACACAAATATATGGGAAGTTATGAGCTTACCATCCCTAGAAAGGTAACTGTAGTGTCCAGAGCAAAATGGTCCTGGATTCAAGAAAGAAGTGAATTCAAATCTAGACAAAGATATCAGCTGTATGATCTTGTTCAAGTCATTTAAATTCTCTCTCAATTTCCTCTACTGTAAAATGGAGATGATACTAGTACTTGCATTAATACAGTGTTGATATGAGACGTAGATGAAATAACATTTGTAACAAAATTTGCATACATGAACCTAATAATTGCTTCTTTCCTCTTTTCCTCCCTCCCTTCTCTTCTGTTTGCCTATTTGGGAGTCTCTGCAGGTGAAACACTTCATATAAGAATTTTGTATTTGTTGGTTGATAAGACTGGTATTTTTTTTTTGTTTGTTTTCTGAGAGAGGGATAACATTGTGTTGAGAAATGTAGATGATGTTAGAAACAAAAGGATTATTTTTTTTCAAAAAGAAAATAGTTAACCCTTTGCCATCTTAGACATTCAGTTTTCATATCATCAGGGATCCCTTTATTATGGAAATTATTTTAATTATAATGGACAAGTTTATATTCTAGCACATAAAAAATCCCTTTAGTTCCTTTTTTTTAATTCAGTGGACTGTTTTTCTACTCTGATGATGAAATTTTCCTACCTTTAATCATTAATTCTTTGAAAAGCAATTTTAATAAACATCAGGTGTGAGTTGGTGGGGGACCATAGGGTTGGAGACCCCTTGAGCTGATGGCAATACAAAATCAAATACCAAATAACCTCTGCCTTCCAGGAGTTTACATTCTACTGGGGGCAACTGAGGAAACTAAGTTGCAGTGGGTAGAGTGCAGGTTCTAAAACCAGGAAGAAATAAGTTCAAATCTGTCCACTTCAGACACTTTCTAGGCAAATCACTTGAACCATGTTTGCTTCATTTTCAACTGTAAAATGAGAATAACAGCAGCATTTCCCTTATTGGGTTGTTATGAGAATCAAATGAGGTAATATTTTAAAGCACTTAACACATGCATTGCACATAGTAGGCACTATAGAATTTGGTTATTCCTTTTAAGACCCCCTAGGAGGAAGAATATATTTGCATATGGATCAATTAAAATATGAACTACTAATTCAAGGATATTATACTATACCAAAAGACTGGAATTAGAAAGGTCTTGTGTTGGAATTAGCTGTTTCATGAAATAAATTCAATAATCTAACTGGTAGATGGGAGAAGGAAGGGTATTTCTCTTATAGAGGAAAAAATGGGCAAAGAAAGTGAAGAATGGAATTTAAGTCATACGTGATGGGGCAGTGATTGGGATAGTTTGGCTAAAATGTTGAAAGCATGAGAAGAAATTATGGAGAATTTAAACTGGAAAGTAAATTTAGAACCACCTTGTAAAAGGCTTTAAATACCAGAAGAATTCCTATTTTAGTCTATATACAATAGGGAGCTCCTGAAGGTCATTAGCATGGATAGTAACAGGAATAGACATGTCCTAGAGGAATATCAGTTTGGCAAACTGTATGGATGATGAATTAGAGAAGGGGAGAGACTAGAAGAGAGAAAAGGATCAGAAAGTTTTTGCAATTGGCTGGGTAACATGATGAGAACCTAAATTAAAGTGCTGACCTTGTAAGAGTAAAGTATGTAACAGATGTTAAAGGAGTTCAAATAATAAGGCTTTGATGGGCTAGCTATGGCTTCATAAATTGAATTGAGAGGTAGACCTAGAGATGGGAGGTCCTGGATTCTGATCTGCCCTCAGTGACTTCCTAGTTGTGTCTGGGGAAGTCACTTAACTCCTATTGCTTAACCTTTACTGTTCTTCTGCCTTGGGATCAATTTATAGGATTGATTCTAAGACACAAGGTAAGGGTTAAAAACAAAACAAAACAAACGACAACAACAACAAAAAAAGGTTCCATATCTGTTTGCTGCAGACTTCCTCAATTTAAGTTGTCTGTTATTAGCATTTACATATCAATGTTAGAAACAAGTTAGAAGTTAGGAAAAAAAAGAGAGGATGGGGGGATTGTTCAGTTTTAGTAATCTTTCATTTCACAGAGCTAAGTGTTTTCGATTATGAACATCTACTCGTAGGCAATTATAAATTTGAGAATGAAACTCAACAGAGATTTGAGCTGGATGAGTAATTTATGACTCTACAGCAGACAGATACTAGTTGAATCCATTGGAGCTGATGAGATTACTAAGAAAAATAGCACAGAAGCAAAAGAGACAAAGTCCCAAAACAGAGTCACTCTCTGGGACAAAAAAGGCTAATGGGCATGTAATCTGCATTGGTAGATGGTGTTTCTTCATTGATGTACCAAATTGTAGTAGTTGTAGTGGGAGTAACAGCTATAATCTAGGAGAGGAGACATTGGAAGAGTAATCAGGCAGGTAGGAGTTCTAGGATGTAGTAGAGTAGTTTATGGAAACCCAGAAAGAAGAGATTATCAGGAAGAAGGAAGTGATTAAAATCTTCCAGATGAGGCTTGAGAAAAGACCATTGGGATTTAGCAAACATGAGATCATTATTAGCAAGTTTAGAGAAAGATAATTCATAATTGGAGTGACATCTTTTCAAAGAAAACATTTTTTAGATGTTTCTTTTCCTATTGTGGGAAACCAAGTTCAATGAAGAAAACCAGCACTTTAGAAAATGTTAAGAAAATTATAGTGTTATCGGAGCCACTTAAAAGCACTCCAGGGAAACTATTGATGGATTGGTAATTAGCAGTCTACTGTGCTGACCTTTTGTCCTTTCCTCCTCCCTCCTTTCCTTCAAATAGCTTTGCTCATGATGCATTTCTTAGAAGAGATTGACCAGTGATAATTTATTTGAAAACTCTTAACTGTGGGCATATCTTGTCACCAAATAGACAAGAGTCTTTTGTACTCTCCTGTGGCCAAGAACTTCAGGTCAGGAGAGAAAGAAGTTTCCTCTTATACTCACTTCCTACTATAGTCAGCTGTACTTGACTAATCAATCATTTTATCAATTATGGTAGGTCTGTATGCTCCCCCAACCCCACTCATACACACTCTGAAAGACTGTGGCAGATCATACCCTGCCTCTAAATTCCTATTTTAACTTGTTTCATTATTATCCATGTGCCCCCATTAAAGCTTACTCAAAACAATGGCGGTCTCTATTGAGTCTTTTTTTAAATTGATTGGTTTTGTTTATCTTAGCATTCCAAATTCAGGAATGGAAGTATTCATCTTTCATTCCTCCTTCTTAATCCAACACTTTTTTTTTCTAATCTTAACTCCCCAGATATTACCCATATGATTTTGGACAATTTACTCCTTTGGGCCATAGTTTCCAAAGCAATGAAATTACAACATTGGGTGAGATGGTATTAGATTTCACTTGTAACTCAAAACCTATAATCAGTCATTCCTATGTCCCTCATAGTGTCTTTGTACTTAGAGTAGGGAATACCTAGATCCAAATTTTAATTTTAACTTTTATGAACTGTGTGACCATGGAAAATTATGAAACTGTCACCTTCCTTCATCTTTAAAATGGGCACATTAGTACATAGTGTCTACATTGCAGATTTTCTATGAAGTCCAAAAGAGATGCTTTTCTATGTACGTATGTATGTATGCATGCATATGACTATTGTAATAATGGGAAAAATTATATATTATATATATATATATATGTATATATATATATATATTTAAGGTGTGGTTGCCAGGAATCAATAATTCAGATTGATTCCTTAATTAAAATAGACCCATGTCAGGATAGGTTTCATGGTAGTTTATTTACAGTTAGGAAGGTAGAAGGTAGGGAAATAAAGAGAGGGTTAAAAGATTAATTAAAGTAGGCTACAAGCCACAAGGCCTTAGCAATCCCAGAGGCAAGAAACCTACTTGAGGTAGAGAGTCTGGAAACGCCAAGGTAGGCCCAGGGAAGTCAACCTAACTTACCCACTTAACAATTCAGAGGGGAAGTTGCCTGAGGTCTCAGCCCAGATCCTTCAGCACCAAGTTCAAACCAGGAACGGCCTCCACAGGAAGTTACCATTATACTGGAAGAGATAGCATCTTTTGTCACTTCCTGGAGGTCCACCTCTAATTCAAGTGGACAAATGGCAGCCTCTACACTGTTTTGGACTGCCCAAAGGGCAGTCCCTTGTTTTGATTTGTTACTTATTGTCACATGTGGGTAACTCATCTCCCCTCCGGACTAAGGGAGGTGGGGATGACATTATCTCTGGTGGCTAGAGTTTTTTTTTTTTTAAATTAACATTTTTTTAACATTTATTAATATTAATTTTTAACACGGATACATGATTCATGCTCCACCTTTCCCCTTCAACCCCCCCCCCCCCGC
>NC_058131.1:713571049-713571825 GCF_016433145.1 Gracilinanus agilis
TCATGTCCACCCCGACCCATGCCTTCAAGCAGTTGTTTTTCTTATATGTTTCCTCTCCTGCAGTCCTTCCTCTGAATGTGGGTAGCTTTCTTTACCATAAATCCCTCAGAATTGTACTGGGTCATTGTATTGCTGCTGGTACAGAGGTCCATTACATTCAATTTTATCACAGTATATCAGTCTCTGTGTATAGAGTTCTTCTGGCTCTGCTCCTTTCACTCTGCATCAGTTCCCGGAGGTCTCTCCAGTTCGCCTGGAACTTCTCCAGTTTATTATTCCTTTTAGCACAATAGTATTCTATCACCCGCATATACCACAGTTTGTTCAGCCATTCCCCAATTGAAGGACATACCCTCCTTTTCCAATTTGTTGCCATCACAAAAAGCACAGCTATGAATATTTTCGTACAAGTCTGTTTATCTATGATCTCTTTGGGGTACAAACCCGGCAATGGTATGGCTGGATCAAAGGGAAGGCATTCTTTTATAGCCCTTTGAGCATGATTCCAAATTGCTAGCCAGAATGGCTGGATCAGTTCACAGCTCCACCAGCAATGCATTAATGTCCCAATTTTGCCACATCCCCTCCAACATTCATTACTCTCCCCTTCTTTCATTTTAGCCAATCTGCTAGGTGTGAGGTGATACCTCAGGGTTGTTTTGATTTGCATTGCTCTAATTATTAGAGATTTGGAACACTTTCTCATGTGCTTATTGATACTTTTGATTTCTTTACCTGAAAATTGCCTATTCATGTCTCTTGCCCATTTATCAATT
>NC_058131.1:713576821-713612325 GCF_016433145.1 Gracilinanus agilis
TCTTGAATTTTGCAATGATATTTCTTGGTGTTTTCCTTTCTTGATCGAATGCTGCAGGTGTTCTATGAATCCTTTCAATGTCTATATTGCCCTCTTGTTATAGGACTTCAGGGCAATTTTGCTGAATTATTTCTGTTAGTATGGAGTCCAGGTTTCTATTAATATCTGGTTTTTCTGGAAGACCGATTATTCTCAAATTGTCTCTTCTAGACCGGTTTTCTTGGTCTGTCACTCTCTCATTGAGATATTTCATGTTTCCTTCTATGTTTTCAGTCTTTTGGCTTTGTTTTATTTGTTCTTGTTGTCTTGAGAGATCATTAGTTTCTACTTGCTCAATTCTAGCCTTTAGGGATTGATTTTCGGCTATAATCTTTCGGTTTTCGGCCATAATCTTCTGGTTTTTGGCCATAATCTTCTGGTTTTCGGCCATAATCTTCTGGTATTCCTTTTCAATCTGGTCATTTCTGGTGTTCAATTTCTGATCCTCACTTTCCAATTGCATGATTCTACCTTTTAAACAGTTATTTTCTTGCCAGATCTCTTCCATTTTCCTCCAAATCTCAGTTTTGAACTCTTTTATAGCTTGTGAGGAGTTTTCCTTATTTGAGGAGGGTCCGGATGCTTGTTTGTTCTCCTCCTCTGTTTGCTTGGTTGTCTGGATTTTCTCTGTGTAAAAGCTGTCAAGTGTTAAAGACTTCTTTTCTTGTTGTTATTCTTTCTCTTCTGAACTTCCTGAGACTGAGTAGCCATTGTTAGCCCAGCAGCTTCTCAGATTTATCCTAGCGCTCAGTGTCTGTCCGCGATCTATTGGCTCCTGAGGTCTGAGTTCTGGTTTTTTCCAAGGTCAAGCCCCCTGGTGGGCCCCCTTGCTTGATTCTCTGCCGGGGGTTCCTTTACAAGTCTCAGGGCGCTGCTTCCACAGTCGTATACCCGTCCACACTGGTTCCCCACTTAGGCTTTAGTTCCTGGCTGTGTCTGCCTCCACCCACGCCTCCGCAGTGCCTGAGCTCTGCTCAGCCTGCTCTCTGCGCCCTGCGTCGTGCTCCCACGCTCAGATTTCGCCTGCGTTTTTTGGCTTAATGGGGTCCTAAGTCTTGCTGCTCTCAGGAACAGGTCCCGGAGCTGCCAATGACTCGATGGGTGCCCCAAACTTGCTCTATTTCTTTTTAGCTGGCTTCGGAGCTATAGATGTGTGTGGAGGGGGTGGGGGTGGGGTGGTTGCTCAGCCCGCGATTTCGTGAGGGCTGTTTCACCCCTTTATAGCATGGAAATGCCTCGATTCCAGGTACCTTCCACGCTGTGCCCTGTTGTGGGGGTTCCTCCGTTTGTCTGGACTTGTTTTTTGAGGAGTTTTGTGTGTTTTGGTCAGGAGAGGTTAAGAGCTGCTTCTTACTCTGCCGCCATCTTAACCCGGAAAACCTATGAATGGGCTTGAGCTAATTCCATTTACACACTATGTATCTATAATTACACATATCAATATCAGTTATGTTATTAAAATCATTTATGTTATGAAATTTCATAAATTGCAGAAATGTTACCAATCTCTATTGGTAGATGGTGTTTCCTCATTGACTATACCAATTTCATAGTATGTATTAGGAACAGCAATCTTAGTAAAAGTTGCATCAGCAAGAATGGTAGCAGTGCTTACAATGGTAGTGGTAGTAATAATATAGCTGATCACCTGTCTTATGGTCATGAGATCACAGGGTTTGAACTAGACTTTATAGAGATCATCCGTTACTAACCTATCACTTTATAAGAGGAAATACCCTCTCCTGAACAAGCTTGAATGACTTGCCTGATGTCACACAAGTAGTAGGGGGCAAAGCCAAGAGGCCACTTCAAAGAAACAGACTTTATTGGAATCCTTTGTGGCAGCATTACCTAATCTTTAGAAGGCTGGGCTTGTCATTGGGAAGCTGGGGATTCAAAACCCACTTCAGACACCTATTTGTTGTGTCCATTTGGGCTAATCCTTAAGCTCTCCCCATCTCAATAATATCTTATAAAATGGAAAGAGAAATTTGTATTCAGAGGACCTGAGTGTTAATTCTAATTCTGTCAATATTTTCTACATAAACTTGGGTAAGACACTGATACTATTTAGGCCTCTTTGTGTGGGTGTGTTTGCATGTAAAATGGCCTAGAACTAAGTGCCTTCTAGCTCCAAATCCTTAAGTCTAAGATTCACAAATTTAAAGTATTTCACAAAACTTAGAGTAAGTAGTATCTGTAAAGATTAGCATTATTGTTGTTCTTATCACTACCACCACCATCACCATCATCATCAATATCTCCCTTGTTTTTATTAATATTCTTTGATAGACACCATTTCCCCAATGCACATCAAAAGATATAGCAACAAGTTTTCAATTAAATTTTATAATCAAAATATAAAGGACAAAATCTCCATATCATAAACTATTTATTGATGGAAGATGTGAAGAAGCCCTAAGATGAGTAGAAGAGTAACTTTTCCTATCAAGTGAGAGCCTTGTTAAGCAATATATTTTTATTTAAACACCTAAAAAAGGAGTATTGAATCATGTATTTTTCTCTCGGCATCTGATTTCATGGAAGGCCTCCTTCTATCCTTGAAGCAGGGTAGTTTTGTCTGTTTTCCCATGATCTGATGGTGACCTTTTTGTTGAAAATATGAGCTTTTTTCCAACTCAAGTTAATCAACTTTGACATTGGATAGGCTTGGCATATCTTTGGTCTACCAAGAACATTGGTGAGTTTTCTACACTTAGTCTGTGAGAGATGAATTATCCCTCTGATATCCTGACATGAGGCTGAATGACATGCTGTGCCCCATCTTTATTTGGCCTCTTAGATTGACCCCATGCCAACTTTTAACTCTCTATAGTGTTGCCATTCTTTACCTGAATACAAATCTTCAAGGAAAGATGGGGTTTCCTCTGTCTCAAATTCTCATGTTCTAGTATGAGACACAGTGTACCACAGATCCCAGAAAATAGAAAAGAACATCTTTATTGTCATTAACATGCAGATCTGCTTCTCCAGCCCAAATCAAAGTAAGTGCCTAGAAAAGGTCTGGTTATTTCATGTCCTGAAGGTGTTTAATAATAATGATTTAATAACGATTATTGAATTTTGTTGAATTTTTGCAATATTATTTATTTGTTTATATATAGGCAAAACTTTTTTTTTGTTTCTTTCAACATTGGTCATAAACTATTGATCCAAGAGGGTACTCCTTGGCTTTAGTTTCTAGCAGAGAAAAAAAAAACAGGCAGTGAAATATTTCATAATACTATTCAATTTATTTTTAAATTATAAAAATTAATTTTTAATTGCTGCTTATATGAATTTCCCCTCCCCTCCACAAAGCCCTGAATTGAGTTTGTGTGTATTTTGTATAGACTTATTAATTAAAATTTATCCTTCTTTTTTTAATTGTAAGTCCCTCCAAGGCAACACTGACTTATTTTGTATTTTTTATACTAGGTAATAGCACATAATGCTTAGCATAATAACTCTCATTAATTAATTAAATAATAAAGATTGTTCAGTGACTGATAGGCTAGTTAGCTAAGAAAATGTATACATGAGCCCAAGAATCAAATGAATTTTATGAAAGGTACACTTGGGCACAATCTGGTCCTAACCCTTCATTGTCCATCTAGAAACTGAGGACCAGATATGAGGAGGATTTTCCGCAGGATCATATAGACTTTAAGTGTTAGAGTGAAGAATTGAACCCTGGTCTCATGTTTTTAAAGTGAATGGGTTTTTGTTGTTCCTTTTTTTTTAATGGCACCACTATTATATTTAAACTGTATTATATTAATGTTTTCTAAAAAGAGCTTTACAAAGTAATACAAAAATATTTGAAACTCCAAAGGAGAAATAATACTCTCAGGAAATATTTACTTAATCTGTCCCTAATGTTTCCCCAGCATCCTTGTCATAAGCTGTTTATATTCTTTAGATGCACAGTTTTGCTTAGTTGGCTTTTCAGCCCTTGTTTTCAGAAGTGATAAAACAGGAGCAGATTACTTATTTCAGTTCAATAGGAAACCTTTTAATACAATTGTAAAACTCTTGTTGATAATTAGATTAAAAGGTAGTAGAGTTTCCTTTGGGAATAAGGTTAACTCTAAAGTCAATATTCCTGGATCTCTGAATTTGTTTTATTTATTTATTTTTAAATAAAACAATGCGTCTCTGGGTTTGATTAGAACAGCAGGGGACACCAAGAACAACGTTTTATAGGTTTATTAGTGTAAATTATGTTCCACTTTTAAATTACTTTCCCCAACAAGAAATGAATATTTATGCAGTTCAGTCGTTAATTCCAAAATTGACTTTCCATTTTTACTTCTCTTGCTATTCATCAGTTAATCAATCATCCAGTAAATATTTATTGATCCTTAAAGACATATTGGTAACTTTTTGTTGGTTTCAGAAAGAGACATAAATTCAATTTATTCTATTTGGCTTGCCAAGCTTTTAATAATAACTTAATATATGCAAAGATAGAGAAGCAACATTACACGTTGAAGAGTTGGCTTCCAATTTGGAAAATGAGAGTCTGAGTCTTGACTCAGACCCATGATAGCTCTCTGACTAAACAAATCTGAGATAATCTGGGAAACTGAACAAATTACTTTAAATTTCAGAGTACCAGGGAATACAGTAGCTCATCTCCTTTGGTACAATGAGTTTCCTTATTGGTGGGTCCATGCACTGGTGACAATACAGATTCACTAAGAAAAATTAAAACAAAAAAAACTAAAACCCACAACAAATAAGAATATGATAAAAACTTATTCTTAATGAGCTTCCAATGAGAAATTAAGAATCACATGTGAGTGAACACATGAAAATTTATATTACATCAAGTTACCTGAACTAAAAATGTTTGTAACATTATCCTCTCTTCTTTTTTCTGTTTTCTTTGTAACATGACTTTTTTGTAACTCCTTTGAAAAGACAAATTTGGGGTGTAATGGGTAAACACAGGGGAAATTGGGAAATTACAGAATACTTACAATGATGTCAGTGTTCTCCCTGATATCTTTATAAATGCATCTTTATGAACTCACATTGATTCAGTGATACATTATGACTATGAATTATGGGACTCTTGAATGTCCAAATAATCAAGATTAGATATGATCCAAAGGACAATGGTGAGTGAGTATAAGTACGATGCAATATAATCATCAATGATGATTTGTGTGGATGGTAATTTGGAATGAAGTTTGCTCAAGAAATCAAGAATCAAATCTTGACTCAACTCTTTATTAGATATATTACCTGGAGGAAATTAGGGCAAATTCTCTGGCCTTTGTTTTCTTATTTATAAAATGAGGTGGTTAGATTTTCAATTAATTAATGAAAACATTTGTGTATTATTTCCTATGAATGCACTAAACACCTGGGATACAACGAGAAAGTGAAAAGTCTGTGTCCTCAAGGAACTAACATAATAGAAGAGAAGTAAAGATTTAAGTACAAAATTACCCATCAAATATATGCAGAATATGTGGAAGGGAATATTGAAGGGAAAGGTTTTGAATTCTTAAAATCCTGGGAAAGACATCAAAAGCAACATGTGACTTAAATATGAATAGCAAATAGCAAAAGTAATTTCAACATGCAAATCCTATTGAAAGTAGAAAAAAAAAGAGATTATCAAAGATATGATAAGAAATAGTAGTGGAACAGTTATCACAATTCCAGAGTGAAAATCTTAGAATGCTGTCATTGAACTAATAGATTATTTATTCACATTGGAAAAGACCTTTGAGGTCATCTAGTCTACTCTCTCACTTTATATATGAAGAAATTGAGGCCCAGACACCTGAAATAACTTCTGAAAGGTGATTGCAGAAGTCATATAATATCCTATTTTCTTCATTTTTAATTCCCCTAAAATGGAATTTGGGGTTTTTGTTTCTCCCAAAGATTTGTTCCATTCACCTTCTTGGCTTGTAATGACTTGCTTAGTTTCAAAGAATAGAGAGATATAAATAACCTTGTATATGAATTAATATGTGAATGATTTGTGTCTTCAGAGGGAAATAAGCTAGAGAAAGCCAGGACACTTCTTAAAATAATCTGCATATTCATAGATTAAAGAAGAAGTCAGCTTTCTGATGGAAACACACCTTGAACATTGTGCAGTATCAGGGTAAAATTTATTATTTCCAGAGTTCAATAAATTCCCAAAGTACTTACTTAAAGGGACTGGGTGCATGCTTTAAATATGTAATTTTGTGCACAATACCTCTCTTTGGTGCATGGAGCAGTGTGTGTGTGTGTGTGTGTGTGTGTGTGTGTGAGAGAGAGAGAGAGAGAGAGAGAGAGAGAGAGAGAGAGAGAGAGAGACCAAGACTTTTCTTTTTCACTAGACAAGGTTTAGTAATTCAGGAGAGAAAATCTAAGAATCCTAGGCCATTGTAAACATGTCGTTTCTTTCTAGGTGTTAAAGAGAACAAAGATTCTTCAATAGTTTTCTAAAGCTAACAGGTCCCATAGTGTCCTAGACCTTCAGGACGTGCTTGAATGATGCCTAAAGAAAATTTTAAAACCTAAGATAATCAGGGCCAGCTAGGTGATTCAGTGGATTGATAGTCATGTCTAAAGAAGCGAGGTCCTGGTTTAAAATCTGGCTTCAGACACTTCCTAGCTATGTGACCCTGGACAAGTCACTTAACCTTCATTTCCTATCACTTATTGCTCTTCTGCCTTGGAACCAATACACAGTATTGATTCCAGATGGAAGGTAAGGGTTTTTTAAAAAAACTCAGATAATCCAGTTCATTAAATGCCTCAGTTCCCCCAGCTATTGGAATTTTTATATTATAACATTCCTTGGTAACTATATGAGTGAAGATTTTGCTATGTATCATGTTATATTAATTGATTTTTTCCATATTGATTTTAACATATAATATATAATTTTCTATGTTGGCTTTAAAGGCACAGGGAATTTGTTTGAGAGCCTTGAGAAATTTGCAGTTGAATCTGGAGAGCTGTGTTCCCTTCCTTCCCCCACATCTATTAGTTAGAACATTATGTAGAGATGGCTTACTTTCCCTGATTCTTTAACATGGCTTCTAGATTAGGAATATTGATGATGGATAAAATGTGGTGGTGTTTTTGTTGTTCACTTCTTTTTCAGTGAAGTACAACTCTCTGTGACCACACCTGAGTTTTCATGCTAAGGATACTGGAGTGGTTTGTCATTTCTTTCTCCAGCTCATTTTACAGATGAGGAAAGTGAGGGCAGAAGGATTAAATGAATTTCCCAGGGTCACATAGCTGGTCAGTATCTAAGGCAATATGGTGCTTAAAAGATTATCAAGTGTTCAGCATACATTTGGTCATTTAAGGTATTATTCCATGTAAATTGTCATCATTTATAAAATGAGAAAATTAAGGCTCAGAGAAGCTATTTCACTTCTGCAGATTCTGAAAAATAACAATTATCATAGACAGAATTTGGTCCAAGTGTTTTCTCAAATCTATAAAACCCTTACCTTCCCTCTTAGAATTAATACCATGTAATGGTTCTAAGACAGAAGAGTGATAAGGGCTAGGTAATGGGGTTAAGTGACTTGCCCAGGGTCACACAGGTAGAAAGTATCTGAGGTCAGATTGGAACCCAGGACCTCCTTTCTTTAGGTCTGACTCTCAATCCACTGAGTCACCTAATAGGCCCACATTTCACTCATTTTTAAGCAAAGCACTATTTTAATATACTATGTTAATTTACAAATTTACAGGTTTGCATGTGTGTGTGGTTATTTTGATCAATATCCATTACTAACTTTAAGAAAACATATAAATATGATTTAATAATCAGTATAAGCTCACCTCCTTGATTTTTCCAGTCTCTGGATCATATTTATTTGGATAGGTTAGGAAAATTTCAAAAAAAATCTGTATAACTTGGACATCTAGATATCATGGTAGATAGTTTTCCAGGTCTGAAATATACATACACATACAAACACACACACAATTATAATAAAAGGTAAACATTTAATTTATTTTTCTTTAGTTTTCCTGTGAGGAGTGATTAGGCATTGGCTATTGCTTTTACTTCAAGGATAGAATTAAGAATATTTGGTAAAATCCAAGAAGTAGAGAATTTATACTTGAAGTGAAGAAAACAGAAATAAAACCACGTGAGCGCGTGTGCACACACACACACACACACACACACACACGCACACACACATCTTCCACCAATTAGTGTGGTCCTAAAGAAGAATGGGCTGCCAGGAGGGGTGACTTAATTTCTTCCAGCAGAATAAGGAAGTCCATTTATTGGAGAGGTTACAAAGATGATACTTGTTTAGAAATACATTGCCCTAAAGAGTCTCACAGGTCCCTTCAAATTCTGAGATGCGCTGATACTATCTTTCATTCTAGACATCCCTGGCTTATATCAATCTGCTTTTCTTGAACTTGTGGCTGTGAAATGTAATCTGCTTAAAAGCGAATAAGAGATAAGTAAACTGAAATTGTTTGTTGAGAAAATTTAAAACTCGTTCTGAGCTGCCACTTTTTTTTTCCCTTTTTTTATTTATTTATAGGCAACTGCAGATTGCGAAAGCCTACAATTTGGATGGGGGCTCTTCTAGGAAGGTTTTCATGTTGTTTTAGAGACAGAGAGAGGCAGAGAGAGAAAGAGACAGACAGACAGACAGAGAGGCAGATAGACAGGCAGAGATAGAAGGGGGAGAGAGAGAGACAGAGAGAGACAGAAACAGAGACAGACAGAGAGAGGTATAATAGGATTTACTTGTAGATGACTTTATATTAAAATTGCTAAAATATAAATTAAAGTTGGCAGCCTCTCCTTCTTTCCCTCTCTCCTTCCTTCTTTGTTTCTCTACACGTTTTTCCCTATTCTCTCTTCCTCTCCATTTCTCTTTTTTCTCTTTCTTTCTCTCCTCCTTTCTGTCTTCCTCTTCTTCTCTTTCCCCTTCACCACTCTCCTACCCTTTCCCAAGAAACAGAAAATAGAGAAATCTAGTTCATTCTTTTAGAATGTAAAATCTTTAAAACAACATAGCAAGATGGATGGATTTTTTCCCTTAGGAAAATCAGTCTTAATTGTGAAATTGAAAAGGGTCAGCATCAAAGAGGATGTGCTATCATTATGTTTTTTCTCTCTATCTCTCTCTTTCTCTTTTTTTACCTGTCCTTGTGAAATCAATGTTGTAATAGATAATTTTAGCATACAAAAATGGCATTAGCCAACTGAATTCCAGAGACACATTGTTTGTAATCTTGCATCTGACATTTACCTTTTTCATGATCATGGACAAGTGACTTTGTGAGTCTCAGTTTTCTCATCTTTATTACTGAGATTACAGTTTTGGCTATCCTCTTGTCTTTTAGGTTTTGCATAAGGATCAAATGAAATCTATTATATGAAATCCAAAGTAGATGTCAATTATCATTTTTGGCCCTTTTGGAATTATCTTAACAAGGAGTGTCCATTTTTTTTGAGATATCACCTTAACGGACATTATGCATAATATAAAGTATTGTTTTAACTGTCAGACACTCATAAATAGTTTGCTTGAGACAAGGGTGCACTTGGTGCTCTACAACACTTATTTTGATATACTCATGAATTCAGAATAATACATTTAAAGAGTTTTAAATCAATAAAGTTTATTAAGCCCATATTTGGTGCCAGATAGTATACTAAGCACTGAATATACAAAGAGGGCAAACGATAACAAGCAACAAATAAATACACTCTATACAGGATGAATAGGAAGTAAATAAGAGAAAAAAAGCAAAAGGTCTAAGACAGTTTGGGAAAGACTTCCTGTAAAAGATGTAATTTTAATTAAGACTTAAAGTATTCCAGGAAAAGAAGTAGGTGGAGATGAAGAGTGAGAGCATTCCAGGTAAGGGAGATATATAGAGAAAATTATCAGATTCTAGAGATAAGGTAACTTGTTCATGGGGCATTAAAGAGGCTAGTGTTACTGGCTTAGAGGACAGGGTGGAGAATAACTTGGTGTAGACTGGAGAAGTAAGAAAATCAGGTTATCAAGAACTTTGAATTCTAAACAGAATATTTTTTTAAACATTTGATTCTAGAAGTGATAGCATACCACAGAAATTTAGTGATTACAGGACTGACGTGATCAGATGTGATCTTAGAAAACCAGTTTGGCAAATAAATGGAGAATAGATTGAATAAGGAGACTTTGGAAGGGCAGATCCACCATCAGTTTATTGCAATAATCCAGGCATGAAGTTATGAGGATGGTGGTGAAATTTTCATAGGTGAAAATGAGGATATTTAAGAGATAGTGCAATTAAGAATTCAGTGGCTGCCAACAAGAGATTAAATATAGGGAACAAGAGAGTGAAGAGTAGAAGACGACACCTCAATTGTAAGCCTAAAAGAAAAAAAAAACAACAACTTGGAGAATTGATTTCCCTTTAGAGTAATAGGGAAGTTGGAAGAGAGAGATGTGTTTAGGGGAAAAGATAGTGAGTTCCATTTCAAATATATATATATATATATATAGTTTAAGCTGCTTTGTGGATATCCAGCTTGAGATTTCTGAAAGACAGCTGGATACCTGAGACTAGAGATTAGCAAAGAGGTTTCAGAAGGATTTTAGAATCATCAATCATCAGCCTACAGGTGGTAATTAAATCCATAGGAGCTGATAAAATCACTTAGTGAAGTAGTAGAGAGGGAGAGAAGAGGACCTAAGGTAGAACACTCAGGGACATCTGTGGTTAGAAGGTGTGATCTAGAAGACAATTCAGCAAAAGAGACTAAGAAAGAGCTGCCTGGTAGNATATATATATATATATATATATATATATATATATATATATATAGTTTAAGCTGCTTTGTGGATATCCAGCTTGAGATTTCTGAAAGACAGCTGGATACCTGAGACTAGAGATTAGCAAAGAGGTTTCAGAAGGATTTTAGAATCATCAATCATCAGCCTACAGGTGGTAATTAAATCCATAGGAGCTGATAAAATCACTTAGTGAAGTAGTAGAGAGGGAGAGAAGAGGACCTAAGGTAGAACACTCAGGGACATCTGTGGTTAGAAGGTGTGATCTAGAAGACAATTCAGCAAAAGAGACTAAGAAAGAGCTGCCTGGTAGCTGGAAAGTTGAGGAAAGAATAATATTCCAAAAACCTAGAGAGAAAACAGAATCTAGAGAAGAGGATGATAAAAGTGTCAGAGGCTGATGATGTAATTAAAAGTAATAAAAGATTATTGGATTTTGCAATTAAGAGCAGAGATTCTTGTTTTGGATTGAGTAGACTTTAGATCTACCTAAACAAAGAGTGCACATAGTTTTTCAATGGATGATGAGGTTAGAAGCTGGAATTTAAGGATTAAGAAGAGATGAGAGGAAAGCCAGTTGAGGCATCTATTATAAATGGCCTCTTCAAGGAATTTAACCACAAAGCACAGAAGAGATATTGGATGATATTTAGCAGGAATGAAAAGATCAAGTGAGATCTTTCTTTCTAGAGAAGGGGGACATAGTAGGCAAGGACTCAGTACATAAAGATGTTTGAAGATAAGTGGAGAAGAAAGAAGGCAGGAATCTATTGGAGAAAGTGTAGCAGAATGGGATAGATTTTGTCAGTTGAGGTATTAGCTTTAGTAAAAAGTAAGCCATCTCTTCCTGTGAGACATATGGAAAGAAGATAGTGTCATAAAGCATATGAGTGAAGTGAAATGAGGAATAGGGCAGAAGAGGGAGTTCATAGGGAATATTTTTATTTTTTCCTCTTTAAATATGAGAAAAGTTTCTCAGATTAAAGTGAGAGGGAAGGAGGTGCCATGGGAGATTTAAGAAATAATGAAAAAGTTGGGAAGAGCTTCTATGGAGAGTGTGATAGTGAGTTGATAAGGAAGATATAGTAGGATTGCCTAGTAGTTATTTTTTTAGTTTATATTTATTTATAAATCCAGCAGATGATCATATAATATTTATATTTGTTTCCTTTTATCATATATTCTATCAATAAAATATTTCTACATATGTATATATATATATTTATCTTTATATGTACATATACACATGTATATGCTTATTTATACAACATATACATGAAGTAATATAGCAAAAATCATATACATTATATAAATTATGTATAAATAAGAGAAAGCAAAGAATAAAAGATGAAATAATATATGACCCAAAGTAATTAGGAACCAGTATAGTTTATTGAGGTTACGCGTTATTTTATGTGTTATGACCTGCCATTTAGAAAAATCTATTTGATGACTGAGTGGGTGATGGATTTGAGTAGGAAGAGATCTGAGGCAAAGAGACTAATCAGGAAGGTATTGCAGTATTCCAGATGAGAGAAGATGGAAGTGTTATTTGTTTAAAAGGAAAGGAAGAACTACACAGGGAATACACTGGAGAGTTAGAAATGATAAGGCTGAGCTTTGGTTTGGACATATGGATTAAATGTGAGTGAAAATACGAAAGTGACACTAAGTTTGTACAACTGGGTGGTGGAAAGGATAGCAATGTCATCAAGTTAAATGGGAAATTTCAGGAGACTTGAATTTCAGAAGATAGACCTTGTGATTAAATCTGCAATGAAATTTGAACCTCATCCCTGCCTTCTCATCCTGTATGACTCACTGTGTCCTACTGAAAACATAAAAGGAACGTTGTTACTTATTCACTAGTCACAGCCCTGGGATGTTAAGCAAGTGGAAGAGTGCCTGTTTCAGTCACAAGGTATTCTGGCAGACAAGCTTCCAGGTCTGCCATGGTAGGGTAGGAATTTACCAATAGCATTTATGTGACCTTAAATTTCCTTATGAGGACAATGCTTGTCAAAGAAAGGATAGATTGGGAACTTGTACAGCTAAAGTATTCATCATTATCATCATCAACATCAGTTTTCTAAAGCATTTTGAGAGTGGTAAAGATGTTTTCTTACTTGGCTTTCACAACAATCCTGGGAGCAAGGTGCAATTATTACTCCTATTTCATCATTGAAGAACCTGAAAATTAGACATGGTCATCTGTCCAGCATCATAAAGCTAGTGAATTTCTGAAGCAAAGCTTAAGTCCCAGTCTTGCTGGCTCAAGACCAGCACACTCTATATACACCATTATATTTTAATTTTAAATTAATTTTAATTTTAGTTAAAATTAACTTATCATTAATTTAAAATATAATGATGAATATATCTATCTTAAAATATAAATCAACTTTCTAAGTAGGGGAGACTATGGGTTTGGTAGGATTAATAGAACATGTGTTAAGGTGATTATGTTGACTAAACATAGTCCTACCTAGAGTTTGGATGTCACAGGAGGACATTTCCATCTTCCCACTCTTGGATTGTTTTACTGATTGCTAACACGTCATTTGTAGATGGGCTTCATTTTGGAGATTATCAGAATTCTTCATGTAGAGCAGTGGTTCCCAAACATTTTTGGCCTACCACCTCCTTTCCAGAAAAAAATACTACTTAGCCCCCTGGAAATTAATTTTTTAAATTTTAATAGCAATTAATAGGAAAGATAAATGCTCTTGTGGCCATCACCACTGCAGCACCCAGCAGGGGGTGGTAGCGCCCACTTTGGGAATAACTGATGTAGAGGAAGATTTAGACTCCCATCCAAACTCAGGCATTTAATGTAGCCTTGGACAATTTAATTGTTCTAAACTTAAAATTTCTATACCTCCAGGGTCATTATGATACTCAGTTAAGATAATTGATATTAATTATGTTTTATACTTTCAATTCTATTTAAATTTTAGGTATCTTTATGTCCAACATTGTCATAGAGGCTACATGGCAATGTAGAAATCTAGAAAAACCTAGGTTCAAATAAATTCTCTTTCCCTGAGCAAATCATTTAATCTCATGTGTTCTAGGCAGTTCTTTGGGCCTATGAATTTCAGTGATGATAATAATTATTAAAAGAAAGGTTTTCTCAAATTAAAAGTTGTATATAACAACGAAATAGGTTTCATTATATCATTCTTTCCCAGCTTTTTTCTAAGCATAAGTTACTGTCATGCAGAGATCCACTCATAGTTATTACTTTATTTTACATCGTATGTAGCACAATGCAGTTGTCCGTCCTGGTAGTTCCATGGTATTTGTCATTGAAAAAATTGAGAATGTCTAATGTAAATTTAGAAATAATTACCAATAAAATCAGCAAGGGCCATCAACAGCCCATAATTTGAGCTTGATCTTAACTTACACTGAACTAAAATCAAAATAGGTCTAATTATAGCCCAGAATCTACCAATCAGAATTCATTGCATATTTAGTATGTGCCAGAAACATTGTTTGTTTGTTTGGACTAATAGAGCTCCATAATATAAGCTCCATAATGTAAGCAGAAAACATATAACAAGCCATTGAATACCACAGGATCTGAAGAAATGACAGTAAGTATCACTCAAAAAGTAATGGAGAAATACATGTTAGTTGACAATTGGCTGCATCACATTATAAGGAAAGAAATTTGAAGGAGAATTGGAGTAAGGCATGTCACTCAAGAAATACGTGAGAAAGAAAATAGGTGGGCAAATGGCTACAAACAGTGGACATTCTCTGTGCTCCAGGAGTATCCTTTTATATCAAGAGAACTTGAGAAAGGGTCCCAGGGTATTAGATAGACGCTTTGTAATGAATTTCTCAAATGACACAGATAGAGTCCACAGAGCCAGTTTGGATTTATCTGATCGAAAGGAAGATCCGACTTAATTAAATCACACTTATGCTGTCATATCTTTATCATATGTTTCTAATTTTTTTTTGCTGTCAAGTTCATGTATTTATAAAAGATATAAATATATGATTAGGAAATTATTATTTCTATGGCATACTGAGAGTCTGAAAATCCATAACAAAAGATATTGATTTGTAAATGCTAAAAACTTGACTGTCTGGAGATATTTCAATAAGGTATTTCAATGGAGTAGAATGTTTGTTAGCATGGGCACCATTTCCACCCTCATGTCAGAAGCTGAATCTGAGCTACTTACTAACACCCAGAAGTCTGTGACTGTTGAATTGAATCCTGAGAATATAGATAATGGGACAGGGCATTGTTGATAATGAAGACTGATTTCAAAGGCCTTGGGCTATGCTGCTCTTGATGGCAGAGAGTTGTCTTCTAGTGAACCTGGGTGAAGAGAAATTTCTTTCTTTGTCATGTGGTTCAGCACTTGGCTTAGTTTGATTCAGAGGGCAATAGTTCATCATTATGAGGTCCTGGCTGCCTCTGATCTTCTTAATCTATTTTCATAAACAAGGTTTTGCTCTTATTCCAAACAAGATTTCTGCCATTATCTGATGATAGAACTCTTTGATAGCTTGAGGACAAAAATATAAAATATCTGTAATTGCTGCAGAGGAGAAAACAAGAGATCACAGGCTGAGAAACCTCAGAAGGGTATATTTTAAAGAACATTAGTTTGTTCTTATACCATCTGTTGTACTATCAAAAGAACATTGAATTTGGAGTCAGGGAGGACCTGGGCTTAAATTCTTATTCTTACATTTACCATTGGGATAATCTTGTATATGTCACTTAATCATTTCTAAGCTTCATTTTCCTCATCTGTAAAATAAGGAAGTTGGAGTAAAAAGGCTCTGCAATCCCTCTCAAGTTCTAAATTTCTGGGCCTATCATGCTTTGATGCCAAACATAATATGAGATTACATTTGGGTTTAGTCTTTCAATAACATTGAAACCATGGAATCATTTGTATTATTTAATTTCATGTTACTGTTTTGACAACCTGCCACTGGGTAGAGAATATTGCTGACCCTAAAAAGGAACAATGAGTTCTATCCAAAGAAAAACAGTCATTGTGTCTGTTTATTTGCCTTGAGTAATTAACTGATAATCCCATTTGATGCTTCCATATTGCATATGTGATGCTAGAAAAGAGCACAATGTTTTCATTAATTTTTCTAATGAATGAATAAGTGAAGATAAATATGTAGCACTTACCTTGTACCAGTTAGTGGTAAGTTCTAGGGTCACAACCATAAGCAAGAATGAAATTCCCTTGTTTCAAGGAGTTTATGTCCTAATAGGGGAAAATTAAACATAGTGGAGATCATGTGAAAGATGAAGGAGAAATGAATAAGCATATGTATAGTGTCTGCTTTTTACCAGGAACCATTTCTTTATTCCTTAAAGCACGATAATATTCCATCACCAACATATGCTATAATTTATTCAGCCATTCTCCAGTTGATGGACACTCCCTCATTTTCTAATTTTTTGCCACCCCAAAGAGCATGTCTATGAATATTTTTGTACAAATCTTTTTCTTTATTATCTCTTTGGGGTACAAATCCAGTAATGGTATGGTTGGTTCAAAGGGCTGGCATTTATTTAAAGCCCTTTCTGCCTAGTTCCAAATTCTCTCCAGAATGGTTGGACCAATTCACAACTCCACCAGCAGTGTATTAGTGTCCCAATTTTGCCATATCCCCTTCAACATATATAATTTTTCTTTTCTGTCATATTGGCCAATCTGCTAGGAGTAAGGGAGTACTTCAGAGTTGCTTTTATTTGCATTTCTTTAATCAGGAGGGATTTAGAATACTTTTCTATGTGCTTATTGATAGTTTTGATTTCATCCTGTGAAAACTGCAGACTCATGTTCCTTGACCATTTGTTGATTTTAGAATGACTTCATTTTCTGTAGATATGACTTAGTTCCTTTTATATTTGGAGAATTGAAATTTTATCGGAGAGTTTTGTTATAAAAATGTTCTTGCAATGTTTTTCCTTTCCTTCTAAAGCTTTGGTTGCACTGTTTTTGTTTGTACAAAACATTTTAAATTTGATATAATCAAAGTCATTCATTTTACATTTTTCAAGGTTCTCTGTCTCTTGCTTGGTTTTAAATTCCTTCCTTTCCTACAGAGATGACAGGTATAATAATATATGTTCACCTAATTTATTTATGACTTCAGTCTTTATAACCTTACAGAGAAGTTGAAAGGGAAAAAGGAAGGGGAAGGGGTGTGGGGCAGGGAATATTAAAAGAAAGGTTGGGGTGCCATTAATAGTCCTTAAAGAGAAAAAAGTGGAGAATAAGAAAGGTATGAATGGGAAGGAAAGTAAAATAAAGGTGGAGAAAAGGGGGACTGATTAAAAGCAAAACACTGGTGTAGAAGGAAATAGTGAAAAAATAAAGGGCAGTACTAAAAGAGGAAATCAAAATGATGGGGAATACACAGGTGGTGTATAACTGTGAAGGTGAATGGGATGAACTCACCCATAAAACAGAAGTAGATAGCAGAGTGGTTTAAAAACCAAAATCCTGTCAAATATTGTCCACAAGAAACACATAAGAGGCAAGTAGACATACACAGGGTAAAGATAAGAGATTGGAACAGAATTAATTGGCTATTATCTGAGAAAAGGAAGGCCGGAGTCACAGTCATGATATCTTACAAAGTCAAAGTAAAAAACATATATGATTAAAAGAGATAAGGTAGATAAATCCTTATAAAAGGCAATATAGAAAATGAAGAAATATCAGTATTCAACATATATGCACCAAATGGCATATCATCCAGATTTTTAAAGGAGAAACTAATGGAGCTTAAGGAGAAAATATATAGTAAAAGTATCTATTTTTTATATTGAATTTGATATTGATATAAAATTGAGTGCTCAATATTAGCATGAGATAAAGAGAGAGTAACAAGTTCGTCATGCAACTAAAAGAAAACAAATAAAAAAGTAAAACTAGTGGAAGACCTGAACCTTCCTCTATCAGATCTAGATAAATCAATCAAAAAAAGTAAGAAAGAAGTAAGAGATGAGAATGAAATTTTAGATATGGAGAAAAGTAAAAAGGGATAAAAAGGAATATATCTTCTTTTCAGCAGCACATGGTGCATTCACAAAGATTGACCATGTATTGTGCATAAAAACATTGCAAATAAATGAAGAATTCATTTATTCTATCACATATTTAAAGATTAATTAATATAATATAAATGATTAATTCATGGATTATGAAATGAATTCATAAAGAATGAAAGATTAATTAATACCAAATTTTGTAACACTCTTTCTTTGCTAATTTTATCAAACAGTTTGTATAGTATTTAGATCAGGAGTGAAACAGGGTTGTCCATTATCACCACTGCTACTTAATATTATACTAGAAATGCTAGCAATAGCAATTAGAGAAGAAAAACAAATTGAAGGGATCAAAGTTGGCAATGAAGAAACTACACTATCACTCTTTGCAGGTGACATGACTGTATATGTAGAGAATCAAAGAAAATCAACCACAAAAGTAGTAGAAATAATAATTTTACCAAAGTTGCAGGGTACAAAATAAACCCCCATAAATAATTAGTATTCCTACATGTTTCCAAAAAAACCCAGTGGCAAGAGTCAAAATGAGAAACTCCATTTAAAATCACACTATACAAGATAAGATACCTGGGAATCTACTTGCCAGAACAAATTCAGTAATTATATGATTATAACTACAGAACACTCTTCACACAAATAAAACTAGATCTAAAAAACTGGAAAAACATCAATTTCTCATGGGCAGGACAAACCAATATAATAAAAATGACAATCCTATCTAAATTAATTTGCTTATTCATTGCTATAGATATCAAACTACCAAAATGCTTTTTACATAATTAGCAAAAAATATTACGAAGTTCATCTGGAAGGATAAAAGATCAAAAATATCAAGTGAATTATGGAAAAAATATGAAGGATGAAGGCCTAGCATCACCAAATTTCAAACTATACTATACAGAAATGATCATCAAAACTATATGGTATAGGCTTTGACATAGAAGGGTAGGACAGTGACTTGGCATAAATGACAGTAGTAATCTAATCTTTGATAAACCCAAAGGTCCCAGCTTTTGGGACAAGAACCCACTATTTGACAAAAAACTGCTGGGAGAATTGAAAAACAGTTGGTAGAAATTAGGTTTAGATCAACATCTTACATCCTATATGAAGATTAACTCAGAATGAGTAAATGGCTTAAATATAAAGAGGGAAATCATAAAGAAATTAGGTGAACATAGAATATACCTGTTAGATCTATGGGAAAGGAAGGAATTGAAGACCAAGTGGGAGATAGAGTAACAATATAAAATATAAAATGGATAATTTTGATCATGTTAAATTAAAAATTTCTGTACAAACAAAACCAATGCAACAGAAATTAAAAGGGAAGCAAAAAAACTGGGGAAAATTTTATAATAAAAAACTCTGACAAAGCTCTCATTTCTCAAATTTATAAGGAGATAAGTCAATTGTAAAAAAATCAAGCCATTCCCCAATTGACAAATGTTTAAGGGACATGAATAGTCAGTTTTCAAATAAAGAAAGCAAAACTATCAATAAGTACATGAAAAAGTGTCCTAAATCTCTTATAATTAGAGAAATACACATCAATACAACACTGAGGTAATACCTCACACCTAGCAGATTGGCCAATATGACAGTAAAAGAAAATAATAAATATTAGAGGAATTATGGCAAAAATTGGGATGCTCATCCATTGCTGGTGGAGTTGTGAATTAATACAGCCATTCTGGAAGGAAATATTAAATTATGCACAAAGGGCTTTAAAAGAATGTATACCCTTTGATTCAGCAATACTACTAGGTGTATACCCCAAAGAGATAATAAAGAAAAATACTTGCACAAAATTATTCAGAGCTGGACCTTTCATGATGGCAAAAAAAAAATGGAAAATGAAGGTTGTCCTTTGATTGGGGAATGGCTGAAGTAATTGTGGTACTGGAAATGGAAAGTGTGAACTGGAAAGACCTCCAGGAATTGATGCAGAGTGAAAGGAGCAGAGCCAGAAGAACATTGTACACAGAGACTGATACACTGTGGTAAAATCAATTGTAATGGACGTCTGTACTAGCAGCAATGCAATAACCCAGGACAATTCTGAGGGATTTATGGAAAAGAATGCTACCCACATTCAGAGGAAGAACTACAGTAATGGAAACACAGAAGAAAAACAACTGCTTGAACACTTGGGTTGATGAGGACATGATTGGGGATGTAGACCCCAAAAGACCACACCAATGTAACTATCAATAATATGTAAATAAGTCTTGACTGACCACACATGTTAAAATGAGTGGAAATGCCAGTTAGCTACCGGGTGGGTGGGGGAGGGATTTGAGGGGGGTGAAGGTTAAAGTAAAAACATGAATTATGTAACCATGGAAAATTTTTCTAAAAATAAAATATTAAAAAAAAGAAATTGTGATATATAATGGTGATAGAATACTATTGTGCTGTAAGGAATGATGATCTGGAAGATTTCTATATGAACTGGGAGAACCTCAATGAACTGATGAAGTGAGAAGAACCAGAAGAATATTGTACACAGAATGTAAAATATTTTGGACTTTGCTACTAGTAGCAATGCAACAAGTCAGGACACTCCTGAAGAACTTATATGTAAGAATATTATCCTCATTGAGAGAAAGAACTGTAGGAGTAGAAATGCAAAAGCAAAACATATGACATCCCTTATCATATGTATATATGTCTAGGCTTTAAAAATTGCTCTAAAGCAAAAATGAATAATATAGAAACAGATATCAAGTAATAACATTTGTACAATAGAGTGGAATTGCTTGTTGGCTCTGGGAGTGGGGAAGGAAGAGAAGAGGGAAAGAAAATGAATCATGTAAACGTGGAAAAATATTTTAAAAAATTGAGGCAAACAGGTTAAGCAATTTGTCCAGGGTCAGACAGATATTCCTGACACTTATTAGACTTTAGGTCTTCCTGATTCTAGGTTCAGTGATCGTTCCACTGTGCCATCAGCAGCCTTTGGTGAGAGAGTTGTTTTGGACAGATAAGTCATAAAAATGGAGATGGAGTCATTCACAGGCCTTATTTAGATAGGGTGAAACATATATTTCTACAAAATTATATGCTGGAATGATTTACATAGTTGAGAAACTCAGACTTAGGAAATAAAAACAAATCAGAGTAAAAAATTATAATAAAGTTATCAATGACTGAAAAATATATTTGTATTTTTACCAACACAGGAAAATCAGGAAATGGAGGAAAGACAATTTTCTTTGGGACATAGTAAGTTTGGGGTAATAGTAGTATAAATAAGAAATCTATAGTAGATAGAGAAACTTTAGGGTATCAATAAACAGCCAAGAATATTGGAGATAGTTTTAAGTTTAATGATTTTTCTCAAACTGCTCCTCCTCCTCCTCGAGAAAGGAAAGGAGGGGAGATAAGTGACTGGTCATTAAGGATTTATAGGTGCTAATTGCACCTATAAATTTAAGTTGACTCTCATTGATGAAAATGGAAGGAAGGGGAGAATCATTCATATTCTGCCATATAAATACCTCTGGTTCTTATATGTTTCTTGTCTAATCACAGATCCAACAAGATCTCCTTGTCTATTAAGGTAAATACCTTTCCTCCACTCAAAGGTCCTCTACCATTCTCCAAATTTTAGAGGGAAACAATTTTAATAAATTCTTCCCTTTGCTACTGTAAGATAAACATTTAGTTATTAAATTCAAAACCAAGAAGAGATCCTGGAAATGACAAAATGTGACATGTCCCATTGTTCATCAAAGCTATGAATTCATGTTCAAAGGTAAAGTCTCCAAAATTACATTTAGAAGATGTAGAAGCCTATTGTAATGGAAAAAAGAAATTGGAAGATGAAGGTCACCCTTCAGTTTTGGTTTTAAATGTTTCAAACCTCATAATGTATTTCGTGTCAGAACACTTGAGTATAAAACACTTACCCTGATCAAAGGGTTCCTGGAAGACCTGTGTAAAGTGGAGCAATGAAAAGAAACCAACTGAGATATAGGGAAAGCTATTATTTAGCAGAGTGCCTCTTAGATCCTATTTTATTTACTGATCTAGGGGAGGGCTGTTCCTGCCGATATCAAGCTGATGAATTTTTAGCTGACATTAATACGATTGAGTACAAAGGGGGTGCCTTCCAACTCTTGAGAATTTCTAAAAGCCTTATAAATGACTCCATGGAGTTCTTTATTTGAAAGAAAATAAGTTAGAGATGTCAAATATCATTTATCTATGTAAACGAATCTCTCTCAAATGTTAGGAAGCAAGGGCAGTGACTATCACGAGCTCATTTTGGGAACCAAGAATATATGTATAGTAAAAAATTTTCAGTTCAATTTATTGTGGGTAGTCAAGAGGCTTCCAGTGGAGCAAGGACATAGCAAAATGATCCATGCTAATCTATTCTCTTTTTAAAAAAACCCTTACCTTCTATCTTAGAAGCTATACTTTGTGTCAGTTCTAAGGCAAAAGAGTAGTAAGGGCTAGGCAATGAGGGTTAAGTGACTTTACCAGGGTCACACACCCAGGAAGTGTATGAGGCTCGATTTGAACAGATGACCTCCCATCTCTGGCCCTGGTTATCAATCCATTGAGCCACCCAGCTGCCATCTAAACTACTCTTAATAATAAGTTATAGTTGCCATACCTTAGGCTCAAATATTAGTCAGCCAAGTGGGCTATCTCAACATCTGCCTATTATTATTCATTTCTTCCCCTCTACCTGAACCAGAATTCTCAAAATAAGTCTGAAACCTGGACTTCCATCCATAACCATAAGGACTTCCTGAATCTATTCTCCCATCTCTCATATTTTGAACTCCACCCAACACAGTTGAATGATGTTTCTGGGAGTATAAATTAATAGAAAATTCATATAATTACTGCCTGGTCTTAGACATCCAATGATATTTAATTGAGCATTCCAACTGGTCATATCCTTGAGCCTTCTTCACTACTTCCCCAGAATCACATTTCCTTCTTTCACCATTTCCTTTCTATGAATGTTTTCTTCTACTATCAGTATATAAGCTCCTTGAGTGCATGGATGTTGTCTTTTTTTATATCCCTTGCATTAATTGTTAGCTAGGTGATATAGTGGATAGAGTGCTAAGCCTGAAGATAGAAAGACACAGCTTTCTGAGTTCAAATATGGTCTCAAGCATTTACTAGGTGTGTGATTTTTGACAAGTCACTTAACCTCTATATGTCACAGTTTCTCATCTGTAAAATTAAGAAAAGAAATGCCAAACCATCCAGTGTCTTTGCCAGAAAAACTTCAAATGAGGTCATGAAGTGTCAGACATACTGAAATGACTGAATAGTGACAACATCCCTTGCATTTAAGAATATAATTGCCATATAGTGAGGTCTTAATATATTCCTTCCAATATATTTATTTATATATGATTTGGGGGTTTGAGTCCTTAATACATAGCATAATGCTTGGCATATAGTTAAGTGATTAACAAATGTTTCTTCTTCTGTCCATCTCTCCCTCATTCCCTTATGGTTTTCCTTCCTCCCTCCCTCCCTTCCTTCCTTCCTGTATGTCCCTTCTTAACAAAATTGTTCACTGCTCTCAGATCCTGCACAAAACGCCATAGTGTCTTGCCATTTGGATCTTTCTTTTGCTTCTTAATGAGCAAAATAGGTGTGTTGTATTCGGATATAGTGTAGACCAAAATGCCTTGTTCCAGGAGACTTTGGATAATGGGACTGATACCCTCTGTGGCCTCGTTGCTTAACTTATACTGAGGGATTCTAGGTGGAGTACCCTCTTTCATCTCAATCTTAACAGGGATGGCAGATTTTAAAATTCCCACATCAGTTGAATGCTTAGCCCAAACTGCCTCTGGGATATCTTTTGGTATTTCAAAGATACTCCCCATATGTTGTTCCTCCTCATCACCCTCCACTTGCCCTAGGAATAGCAAGGGATGGTGTTTGAGTGACTGTTTGGGTAAGTGTAGGAATATCTGCCCTGACCTATCACACTGGATAGTGGCACCTAATTTACAAAGAACATCCCTCCCCAGGAGATTGGATGGACAACCGGGTATCAACAAAAAGGAATGATCTAAAGTCATTGGGCCTATTTTCGCCATCTTAGATCTTAGCTTGAGCACCGACTCCATTTGCCCAGTGGCTCCTTTTACTCTCAGAGACGCCATTAGTGCACAATTTTCTGGTGCTGATGTCAACACAGACCAGGTTGCTCCAGTGTCAATAAGAGCAGCATAGATTTGATCTCCTATTTTCACCATAATCAAAGGTTCCCTGTCTTTAGCTGTCTGATCAACAGGTACCAAAGGTGTTTCTATCTCAATGTCCCCAAATCCCATTGATCTTGTTCCAGGACTTCTGTCTGTGCTGGCTCAGGATTCTGTGAGCGTAATGATGATAAGTCTCCTTCAAAAGTGGCTTGTTGGACTGCCAATGCCTGAATTGGCATCCCTGGACTGTTCATGGGCCTATCAGTGTCAAAGTGTGTCTCAGTTTTTCCAGACCATGAGTAAGGTAAAATGTCCTTCTCTTCACTGAACATGCTTTGCTGGACTTGTGCAAAGTTAGATTCAGGAGAGGTATTTCTCTGCATTAAAGGAAATTCTTCAGAAATGGGAATGTGTTTTTGGTTCATGACTACATCCCAATCCTTTGAGTCTATGCTTTCTTCTTGTATTTGTTCCCTAGACTCCATGTCAGTAATAGGAAACTGAACTCTAGATGTATTTTGCATAGGAAACAAAGTCAGTGTTGTAGATTCTTCCTTTGACCCTATTGGTGTCATTTTGCTCCTCTCTTGGCTACTGACATTTATGAAACTGAATTCCTTTAAATGCATTAATTCAGAATCTACTCCAAATGCAGCTCTCTTTGGAGTATCACAGGCTTGACAGTGTGCTACATCGTCATGCACTTGACCCTAAAGTAGGTTTGGTACAAATTCTCTAGCTCCAGAATCTAGCTTTAAAATTCCTCTAGTATTGTAGCTACTAAACTTTTCACTTCCCCTTCCAGCTTCCCTAGTTGGTGATAGAGAAGTTGTAGTGCCTGTGTCTGAGAATTTAGCAATTTTCTTCTCAATGGTCTGCAGGAGCCCATCTCCCTTTTTGACACTGTCTGTTTTCAAGAGATCCCCATTAGAAAACCTGTCTATAATCATTGTCCTTGCTGTTTGGCCTTGCTGTACATGTAAATGATCCACAGTCTTACTACAGAATGTTTCTGTCCCCCCATAGTGAGAATGAAGGAATGCTACCTTCTTCAAGCTTTTATCAAGAACTTGTGCAGATGTGCCTGGTTTTCTGTCAGTGTACCCCCATATCACTGTTTCCTTTCCCATGAATTCTCTCCTTAATTTCTAGTATATCCTCCTCCATTTGCAACTCCTCCTCAGTCATATCTTTGTAACTTTGCATTACCTCCTCCAACCCATAACTCATAATATCTTCTGCACCCATTTTGTTCTTCTCACATTCCTTTGCTACATCATTATCACTGCCCTTCTCTTTTCTTGCAACAACTGCTTTCTCTAAGGCTGCTTCCTTGGTTCATAAGGTACGAGATCTAGCTCCTTGGACAGGTATTCTACCATTTTTGACAAGCTTGGGGATCTACTAAACTTGGCACAATCATGGTCACAACATCTGGCCTTCACCTTATCACTGTATGTGTTGTTGTTGTCCCTGTTATTATTATTGGTGTTACTATTGTATCTGGAATTATAGTATGTATTCCTCTTGGTGTTATTGTTATTATTCCTATTTCCAAAGTTAATCCGGGGCTTAAATCTATAATCCTGTACGACGTGGCCAATTTTGAAGCATAGGAAACATCTTTTAATTGCATAGTTTGCCCTGCCATTGGAAGATTGCCTAGGCCTGCTTTGGCTCCTCTGATTGGTGGACATCAGAGCCATATTTTTAATTTCTTCCACCTCCCTGGCCTTCTGAGCTTCCCTCAATTGCTTTTTTAGCTCAGCAATCTCTCGATCTTTTTCAGAGGTTCTAGATGGTTTAGATTCACTATCCTTCGAGTCATGGATATAAGCCGCTGTCTTCCTCAATTCCTCAATGGGCATGGTCTCCCATTGTGGGCAATGTAGTCTAAAATATATCTGGATATAGTTCTGACTCCCTTTCACAAATTGCCTCCTGACATACTGAATGTTGTCCTCAGCAGTCATGTCCCTAAACCCTAGCATAGTCTCCCCAGCTTCCAGCAGTCTGTCTAGGTATATGCTCAGGTGTTCCTCCTCCCCCTGCTTCAACTTTTTAAATGAGCCCCATGCATTTGATCTTCTGGCATGAAGTCTCATCGCCTCTGTCAAGTCCTCCCTGCATCTCCTAAGATATGTCATATTTGCATGGGATGACAGCTCCAGATCTAGATGATGTTCTGGCCACGATGCAAGATTGGGTTTGGTCCTTGTTTCTGTGATAAACTTAGCCTTCTCACTTGGGGTAAATAGTTCTGATAACAGGAGTTCAATGTCCTCGAAATTCAGATTGTAAAACCTGACTACCCTTTTAAATTCCTTGATCACCTTATGTGGATTTACAAAAAACTTGAGGAACCTCCTTTTTAAAATTTCTAGATCCCCCCCTCCCCCAGTAAATGGTTTCTATCCCTTAACGTGAATGATTCCAGCATCCGGTTGCACAATTGTCCTGTCTGTTCTCAGAAGGATTGTTACAGGAGCTGCCTCTGCCCCTGCAACTTCTTGCTTTTCTGGGTTGTCATTTTTAATCTCTTGTTTTATTTCACCCCCCTTCTTTGTTGTGACCATGTTCTCTATTATTTCCAATTGCATGAAAGTCTTGGTGTCTAATTCCTTCCCTTCTCTAATCTGTTGTTAATCTCTATCAGTGTCTTCATATATTCTAACATCTGTTCCATAACCGGGTTAGTAACTTCAGCCTTTCCAAATGAGAAAGCCAGTACGTTCCTCAAAATCAGTAGGGCCCCATAACAAGTTGCAGTCATGGCTATCCCTGATGGTACATAAGCCAAGGCATCCCGCACTGTTATCGTTAGCCAAAGGTAAGTGTCATAAAGTTCTATCACTGTTTTAAAAAAATGGGGAACTGTGACAAACCAAAATGTGGCACAAGTCTGCCAAATCCCAGTAAAACTCTAGAGCACCCCAAAGTAATAATTGCTCTATTGATCATACTGACCACATATTGCTTCTCCACTAGGTTCTAGAGTAAAAATCCTGGCTGGCTCGCCAAAACTGTTATGATGATAATAACAGATATTTTGGTGAACCAGATAAATGTGTCAGGGCCAGTAAACTTTCAAGTCACAGACACTGATTGACAGGCTTCAGTGAGAAAGGAGGGGGTTAGACACTCCTGGATCTCAAATCCCTCCCCCCCTAAGCAGTTGATGTTTCAGTTGGAAAATGGAGACTGACTAAGATTCTTCTGGTAAGTTTCTGTTATGGTTGAACCCCAATGATGTTCCCTTTCTTTAATTTATATTCCTCACAGGTCTGATAGAGGAATAATTAGAAGCTAGCTATCTAACTGTTGAGGACTGAGATAAATGATCTTTTTAAACCTGGCAGCAGACAGGATTCAAACTAGATGACCAGACTTGAGTTGTGAGTATTCCCCCAAATAATTTCCAGGCACAGATTTTGAAGGCAAAGCTTATATTAAGAAGTAAAAAGGAAAACTAGAGGAGTTAATGAAGGTATTTGGATAAGGAAAGGTGACCCTGATCTATTAGGTCGAAGCTGCCCTTCCCCCCCCCCCACAGAGGGGGGTGAAGGCACCTAACTAAACTGGCTCTCTTGTTAGATAATGTATATATCTAATCACTAAATCACTAAATAATTATTATATTGATATTGATAAGGATTAATTCTAACAAACAGGCTAAACCCTGAGTAGAAACCACACTGGCTTATGTCACAATAGCCACTCAGGTGGACCCCCAAGTCAGGAGCAGTAAGCAGGGTGTCTGCTCACCTCAACCCCCACAAAGCAATTGCCAAATCTTCTCAACTGCCCCCTCACCCAAAGTTCTCCAAGGGGGTCCCCTGGAATTCTGGGTGAGGCTGTCCCTGTATCTTTGCAGGGATTCCATGCATCCATCTCTACATAACACTTCATTCCTTCCCTCCTCCCATCCTCCTCCCTTTCTTCCTTCTTTCCTCCTTAGCATCAAACTTCCTCAGACATTCTCCTCCATGTGTATTGTCTTCTAATATGCTACTCTAAGTTCCTTGACAATGAGGATTGTCTTTTATTTATATACATCCACACATCTACATACTGGTATAAATAATTCTAGAAAATTAACTCATTATACCAGTCATATCTTTTCTCTTCCCAAGAGAGAGAGCATTTTAAATGTTTCACATTTATTTTGTTCCTTCAGTCCACAAAGCCCTACTGGAAAGAAATAGAAGATATCAATTACAAGCATGGCCAGATGTTGAGTCTTCATAATCAACCTCATTTTGGTTTTTGTGCAGTTGGTTCATGGCAATTAATTGGATTAAGTTCCCTTTTATAGGTTAAAGGACATAATGGATAATCAACCCACAGTTCAATTTTCATGACTGTGGAAGTTTCATCTGAATAATTCAATTAGACCCAAAAAGAACCTTAGAACATATGTACCAAAAAAATAAAAATGACATACTCAATCTATTATTTTATAGATAAGGCATAGAGGATCAGGTCATTTATATATCTTGTCCAAGAGTATGCAAAGAAAAATTTAAAGAAAGATTAGAATTTGAACTCAAGTGTTTTTACTCCAAAACCTACATTCTTTCCCCTGTCTCTCTATTTATTTCTTTTCTAAATTTTTTATTTTAATTGAATTTCTCATGCTCCATCTTCATATCTGCTTGGTAACATTTTAAAATGTTGACATGTCTGCTCATTCATTGTCTTTTATTAGCACCAACAGATGTATATTTGGCTTCTTTCTCAGATATGCTAGAAAGCTTTCCAAATGGTCCCTGTACTTCCTTATTTATTCTTTTTCCTAGAGAGTAGAGGCCACCCAGGAAAGTTCTATTCCAGATGCTACTGCAGAAAATTTGTGTTTTACACAGGGTGCAGCTGTGAATTATCTAAAAAAAAAAGACAACAAAAACAAAAATCTCTAGAACTGGGATTTCTTCCATATGAGAAATTCTCTCTGAAAAATCTTCCTCTATCAAACTCTTCCCAACTTTTTCTCAGTTTATAATCTGCCCTGTTTCCTGTCTTTTGAGGGATAAGTCGGGTGAGTTGTCCAGGGTAACAAAACCTATATGTCAGTGGTAGGAAGTGAGCTGAGGCCTTACTTATTTTAAGACTTATCCTCCATTCACTGGATCATGAATGGCCCTTGTGAAATAATTTCATTCACACTTCAAAATATAATGCAAGAAATTTTCAAGTGTGAAATAGTTGTTGAGCCCACAAAACTGCCTCTTCCCCCATTCTCTGAAAATTTTCAAAGCCTTGAATCTGAAAGCATCATTGTCCCCTTTGCCTCCCCCAAACATTGGGCTGACTTAAGAGCCAGTGTTGAGCCAAGGATGCTACAAATAGTTTTGTAGAAGAAGAAATCAGATCTCTTGTTTTTACTCCCTTTCTCTAATACCACTCACAAAATGAGCATAAAGATAGGGTTAGACTTTAACTCTGGGTTTATACAGAAGAAAAAGCACCTTCATTCTTTGAAATTTCCTCAGAAAGTCATCTCTTTGTGTCTTCCTGTATTTCCTGCCTCCCTCATGTGGGCTTGTCATTCCCAGAGACATTTCTAACAAAAATCTTCATCAACTGTTTGGTTGATAGATATAAATTTTGAAAGGAATTTAGATATAATCATGTACAACCCATTCAGTTTACATTTTAGGAAACTGAGATTCAGAGATATGAAATTACTTGACAGGGGTTACACAATGAGTAAATTCAGTAACCGACATTTGAATCTATATCCTGACTCAAAATTCAAGACTTTTCCTTCAAAATAACAATGATTCTACCTCCTGTCTCTAATAATAATAATAATGAAACATTTTATAACACTTGAAAATTTTGTTCAATATCCCATTTGATACTAATAATAGCTCTACTTAACCTGTAACTAAACATTTACTAATCCTATATTATATGCCACAGAATGTACTAGGTATGAAGGATCCATATAGAAGAATGAGGTAATCCTTGCCATTAAAGGCTTAATGCTTATAGATTTCTGTGATTGGTGAAGCAGGAGGTTCATGATAAGAGATATATGATGACTAAGGTTGGAGTGAGGATACAAAGAAGCAAAGAGAAGATGTTGGAATCTTCTTATTTATCAGTCCCATATCAGAATTTACAAGCTTATAGTGAATGAAAATGGGATTGGGATTAGAAGAATTAACAGAAAAAGACATGGTTAATGACTTAAGCAAAAAGGAGTGCTTTGTCTTTCATGTAGTATACTGATATTAAAGGTGGGTTGGCTGTTTAGGATAGAGTTCAGCTATATTGCAATAAGAATGAAATCCAGTAGAGGTAGTAAAGGAACATTCATGGTGTTTAAGAAAAATCAGCAACATATCACAAGACAGACACTTTTTCATCACCGCATCCTGGCTACACATGTTCCTTCCCTGTTGTAATAATTGGATAATAAATCATGTTGTTAGGATGGAGATTGACTAGATACTTTGACTGGTGTCCACAAAGTATCCCAGTTCTCCTTCTTGAAGGAAAGTCCAAGAGTGAACCTCCCTTCACTGGGCTCAATGAACAAACTGCCTTGGAGATTATTTTATATATATATATATATGTATATATATATATGTATATACACATATATCTATGTATGTATTACACACACACACAAATAAAGGTGGCATAACAAAAGCTATCAGTACAAATTAAAAAAAAATAATGCATTCTAAAATATGACCAGAATTTCAAGTCAAACTTGCTGGCCTTTAGTTTGTAGACTTAGAATCATGGGATCAGAGATTTAAGTCTAAAATTAGACCATTGGGTTGGATTCCTCTTATTTATAGATGAAGAGACAGGCCACAGGAAGTTAATTCACTTGTCCACAATAACTCAGATAGAAAGTGTCTAAGGAAGAATTGAAGCTTGGGCCTCTAACTCTAGAGCCAGTACTCTTTCTATTATACCACGCAGCCTCCCATTCTGTCCTCTCCTCTCTCCTCTCTCCTCTCTCCTCTCTCCTTTCCTTTCTTTCCCTCCCTCACTGTCTTCCTCTCCATTTTCCTCTGCCTCTCCCTTTCCTATTCCTTTAAGAAACAGGAATCATATCTTAAGATATTTTTGAAGACAATATGTCCTTTGCCTTTTTTTCTTTCTTTTTCTTTTTTTTTTAACCCTTGTACTTCGATGTATTGTCTCATAGGTGGAAGATTGGTAAGGGTGGGCAATGGGGGTCAAGTGACTTGCCCAGGGTCACACAGCTGGGAAGTGGCTGAGACCAGGTTTGAACCTAGGACCTCCTGTCTCTAGGCCTGACTCTCACTCCACTGAGCTACCCAGCTGCCCCTATCCTTTGCCTTTTGGTAGTTCTTTGTACTTTCTTCTTCTCCATGTGTTTTCAAAGATAACTCATGACCCAGCAATACATCATCTTCTCCTGTCAGGATATAATTTACTTGGGCTAAGTAGCTAGAAATCATTTCTCTTAATTATTATGAGCATCAAGTCCTTAGTCATTTTAATTCTGTCCTTTTTAGCCCAACAATCATTGACTTGATGGGGGGAAGGGGAGGGAACAGAAGCAAAACAAGAAGCTGAGCAGCTATTTCTTCTCAGTGCTGCCCTCTAATATGCTGTCTGCCCTGGCCTGACCTCTCTTACTGTCATGTCAGATAGTGGGATCGACAACAGAGGGAAAGGGGCTTTTATAAGTTTTTCTTCTATCAGAGGTTTTGACTCTTAGAATTTCCCTGGTATATGTTGTCATTGGATTTGAATGACACTTTCTGAGATTTAGTGTGATAAAACTGAAACACTGGATTTAGAGTTATGAAGACTGGGCATTGCTCTAGCACTTCCACTTCCCTAAGCAATCATAAGTTCCATGAGTCTCAGCTTCCTCCTATATAAAAGCAGCAATCCATCATAGATAGTAAAATAGTTAAAGGCTCTTAGATACTTCTACTACCTGCAATTCATATATCACTCTTTATCCAGTTTTTTGATCCCATCCTTTCCATACCATTTCCCATACCTAGAGAAGGCTCTCTTGTGTCCCTTCTTTTCCCATCTCTCTCAATCTGCACTATATAGATGTTCTTTCTTTTCTTCACTCAGCTCAAGTGCTACCTGAGCTCCAGAGTGTCTTCTCTGTTGTTCCTATTCATTTATTCATTCCAAATGAAGAAAGTGTTCAAGATACATAGATCTGAGGCTTTCAAAATGTTATAAACTTTTCACTTGCTTCATTTCTTAATTTGAACCATATTTTCCAATTCTTTCTCCTATTTTTTGTCATGCCCACTTTCTCATTGGAATAACTAGGCATTATGATGAATAACTTTGATTAATCATATAAGATTCTTTGTATAATTTCTTTTCTTCATTCCATATAATGTATTGATGCCTAGCTGCAGGTTTTCTTAATGGTAGTCTCTTTGCTTATGCTCATCATGAGCACTGAAAGATGATGTGACCAGGTTACTTGTGGAATTATGTTGTTGTTGTTGTTGTTACTTTTGGCCCATGATGGAGACCAGTTTCATAAACTCCATTTTCATTTCTGATGAGAGCCTTTGAACCATCTTTGCCTTTAGATAGAACTTTCATGATTTCCACTTTCCCACAATGTTAATGTGAATGTAATTTAATTACTACTAAGCTATAAAAACTTGCTCTTTGGACAAAGATTTCATATCTAGCATCAACATTTCAAACAATCTTTGTAGTTAGTCTAAAAACTTTTTGTGATTTAGGTATTATCTCTCACTCACTGCTCTACCACTTTTATTGAGGAAGAAGAAAGCAGCAATACAGAATTGAAAGCCATTTTATATTTTTGCCAATCTTACAGGCTTCTGAAACAAATGAATTTATCAACTAGTGGCCATGCTGCTAATTATGACCCTCTTTGTTCTTAGCTAGCTGGTTCTAGCAGATAACCTGTTGATGGCACCATATCAAAGCTTTTCTAACTTGGAAAGCTTGAGCTTTGCTTTCATAGACTTCAGTCAGCCAACAAGCATTTAGTAAGTACGTGCTAATAACTATATGACTGGCACTGGTGATAAAAAGACAACAATGAAGCAATTTTTACTCTTCAGAATTTTACATCCCAGAATCCCCTTCTCTCCACCCAGTTTTCTTGAAGAAATTTTATTTTTCTTCTCAGAATATATTATGAATTACAGTTTTCAATGATTAAGATGACTTGCAAAGTTTGGTTTTCTGAGACAACATACAAAATTCTTGTGTAAATTAATTAACTAGAGACACAAATTTACAAGTATGTAAATAGAATTTTTTTAAGCTTAAGATTTAATAACTTGTCCCCAGATATTAGAGGAAATCAGTGGGTTAAGGAAAAAGAACAAACATTGGCCCCTACAGCTTGGATCGAATAATTATCCCTGTAACAAATTGTCACATTCATTCATGAATTCTTACTGGTCTCAGAAGAGAAATTCTGGAATTGTCGGCTCTTTTGGATTCTGGAAAGCTGACCTTTGGATTCTCTGTATAGACCTGATGTTCTGCATAACTAAAGTATACAGCTGGCAAGGGGCAACCAATTAGGAAACCATGTTATATTTTCAGGTCAATTCTTTATAGACAACATCCTTAGTTTTATTTGCCACTTAAAGTGATTTGTATCAGGATTTAGATTGAAAAGAAGTGCCAGATATGCTAAAATATACACTAAGAGGACATTTAAATTGAATATAAAGCCAAGTCATTAATAGTTCAGAGATCTAAGAAGTGTTGATATTTGTTTAATATTAGATGCGAACTTTGACAAAGATTTGTTTGTTTTTGTTTTTCCTTAAAGAAAGCTTAATCCAATTTCATGAGGTCTATAAGTAGCATTATTGTGAATAATAAAAAATTATACATCTTCTGGCAGTCCACTTATGATGATTTTCAATAGAAAACTTCTTACAAAAAGCATAAAATTTTATGTGTGAAAGAAATCTTATTTTGTAACATCTGTGATATATTTTCTGATAATGAGGCTCCCCATCCAAATATCATAGTTCTTCTTGACAATGAAGGGTGTAAGATTTGTGGGATAGTTAGTTTTGACTGTCTAGTTTTCACTATTTTAAGACTTGCACCTGTGATAGCATATTTCTTCCTGTTTGCCAATAAAGTCATTAGGGAAAAATCATGTTTTTATCCTGTTTGCTCAATCCTTATCATTCTATTCACAGTCTTTCAGTGACTCTTCTCTTTACCAGCTGTCTAAACATTCTTTCATATCCCTAGAAGGATCTTATGAACATATTTTAAGGATTTTAGTGTTCATTACATCTTCAAATATCATATTCTTGACACATCTTTTAGGAAAAAAGGGAAAAAAAGGAAATCCTATTGCTGAAATAGCTAGGTTGTCCAATATTGTGGTATTTATTGTACTAAGTTCTATGATGAGTGGGGCATATGGAGGAGGTTATTTTGTTTGTTTTGGGGCTAGTTTTGGGGGTTTTTTTGGTAATGATCAATTGGATCTTCTGTATCTAAAGAAATGACTTTGTTACTAAAGAGCCCTTCATAGGAAGTCATAATAGCTAAAGACATGGAAAAGACCAGGTTATAAGCCACTTCTATTGCTGTAGTAAAATATAAGGAAAAGACCTCATAGAGTGGTAGATTAGGTATATTGAGAATATAAACTGAAACTTATACTCAAAGGAAACTGCAGAATTTGTAATATTTCATTATCTTCTATTTTTTCCTATCATTCACTGTTGTAAACTATTATAGATAAATTAACAAATTTGAAGGGCAGTTAAATCAGTTAATTTATGGCCTACCCTGTTCAGCTACATGAGGAAAAATCTCTTTATTTTACTCAACAGGTGAGGCTGATATCTTGGAATATATGACTTGTATAGGCAGGACTAATGTTGCCTCCATAGTTTATATATTTCCGCAGGAAATCACACATGTTTAGATTATAAAGCTCTTTTTAAAAAAAATTTTTTAAGCAACACAAGTCAATCTTTATTGAAAATAGATTATAAAGCTCTTACAGAAGGTCTAGCAACAAAAATCAGAACGAGCCCAGTCAGCCCCACCAGTCCAAAGAACTCCTACTCTGTTATAATATGGCAAGTTTGGGTTTTTTCTAGGAAAAACTATGAATTATGTCACTATAATGGTCCCTTGGAATTTCCCTTGACTCATTCTTGCCAAGGATTTTATGAGGTACTCCTTTTGTATTATAGGCAAGACAAAAATATGTCCATTAAAGTGAGGAATCATGCTCTATGATGGCTAATATTCTGGTAATGGATGCAGGGAATTAATTTTTATCATTATAAGAAAGTTTTTGGTACAACCTTTTTAAAATATGCAAGTCCTTTCATTTTTATTTTAAAACTTGTAAGATTCAAAATGGGGCAATTTAAAAAACTATTGGATTATAAAGGTGAA